>NC_141056.1:15284916-15497416 GCF_041138505.1 Cibotium barometz
TTGTTTCTTCATTTTTTTACGATTTTTGCTAACAGTTTTTAGCTTTTCTCTTGCTTGGAATCCATCTGATCGTTTTACTTGGTCTTTGATACTATCTTGTGCTTGGACATAGTATAGATATCCGTTCTTTCCTGAGAAGTGAGGTGGTGGTCAAGAGTGTTCACTCTTAGACTCCTCCTTTTCTTTTTGTAGTCTCTCACGTCGTTCCCTCTCATCTTGTTTACGGATTCTTTTATGGCTCTTACAGCATTTACGTTTAGGTCGGCTTTGAGGGATCTCTACTTGAACCTCCCTTCCTCTCAAGAGTAGGCGTGCCTTTCCTAACTCTTCCTCAGGGATTATCACATCATTATCAAAATCAGAGTCCCATCCATCTTCCTTATCAGCATCATTAGCAGATTCGAGTGTTAAATCCTCCACTGAGACTTCCTCTACCTGCAGAGCTATTGTGGATGCATTCCTATAGTACAAATCATCTAGAAAGTCACGTGGTTGTACCATTCGTATAGGAATAATGTCATATCCATCTGAGTCACAAAATTGAATTGGCTTAGGTAAAGCACATGTCGATAATGTTGCAAGGACATGACTCCATTCTAGTGGATCAATTAAATGCTCAGGAAAGGGTTGTGGAATGTATGCCTCATCTGATACACTTCGATTACCCTTAAGTCTCTCAGTGTTGAAATCCCTACATGAGGCTCCACACATCCACAGATCTTCTCGCCCATCTGACAATGTAACTCTTGAGCCCTCAGATGAAGCAGAATCAAACTCATCTATTGGAGACCTTGTTACATCACGATAGGAGTGATTCCTTAGGTTGACCCTTGTGATGACAGAATCATGTCCGAGGTACAAATAATTGTATCCCCAATCTTGAATCATTTGAAATTGTCGCATGAATGGTCTACCCAATATCACTTCATAGTTTAGATGTTTTCCAAAATCCACTACTGCAAAGGTGTGCTCATATTCAATCCCACATGTGGTGACCAATATGTTCTCAAGCAGCCCAAGGGGATGTTCTAAGCTTCCATCTGCTAGCTGCAAACGCATCCTGGTACTCCTTATAGCTGGTTTGCCCCACTTTTCCTAAATGGACCTTGTCACAATGCCCACTCCTGCACCACTATCAAGTATTGCAGTTGAAGCTACTTTTCGCACTTCTAATGGGAGGGTAGCATTTCCCTGATCGTCCTCAGAAAATTTTCCTACTTTGTTGATAGGAACTGGCATAACATGCTTTGTCTCAGGGTGTATAGTACAAGGATGGTGACCCTTTTGTAGCAATACCTGCTCTGACAAACATGTGGCAATATCATTCCACAACTCAGGTCGAAGCTTTATCAAATCAAGCAAAGGTAAGGTACATGCCACTGGTGCTGACAAAATAGCTTGCACGATACCCATATCCATATCCTTTGTCAACCTTTTATGCATGGAGGGTATCCTCAAGGTTTGAGAACAGTTCTCATATTCTCCCAAATATGATGGTAAGGTTTTCATTGTATGCTTACTTCTAGGAGAAACAATTGTTTAAACTTCCTCCTGGATGCTTGGGCGTCTAGAATTGTTTTCTGTGTCCCTGGTAAAATCCACCTCAGAGAATGGAGGTGAACTAATAGAGGACATGTTCTCATTAACTTTCTTGTGAACTGCTGCCCACATCTCATTTGCCATGTCCTCATTAGCATCAATAACTTCATCATTGCATGGGAAGACAAGGCTAGGTGGTGGTAGAATACCTCCTTTCAATTGGGTGTCAATTGGTGCAGACCTTTCGCTATGAGCTTGTGAAATGAGCTCACTTTTCATTTCTCGACTTGATGATACTTCCAGTATGGTTTCTAATGTTGGCTTAAGAGAGGTTGGGCCCCGAGGAATAGGTGGAGGTGGTCCCTCAAGTATTGATTGAGCATCCCGAATGAGTTGCTGATGTACAGCTAAATTGATCTTCTCCTCACGAGGGTTTGGGTATTCTTGAAGCTTCTTGGGTAGCTCAGATAAAGCTGCAATGCGACTTCTATGAGCATCAATGATGGCATCTAGAGTCTCATTCACCTTATCCACAAAAACAAAACCCCCAGAACTATCCTCGGTCGTACTAGCCTCATCTTGTTTAGCACTAGGCCCAGGTTGAGGTTGATGCTCCTCATGCACTTCTTGGGATGTAAAAGTTTTATCCCTCATGTTTTGTTTAGAGGCTTCCTGAGAACTAGTGGATGCACTTTTAGTTTGCTTGTTTTGGTTCTTTTTCCTCCTAGTGGTCTTTTTTCTATTGGACTGTAGGGTCTTGTCTACTAGATTTGCCTTTGCATCCCTAGTTCGAGGTGTCTCATCAGTCTGTATTTCGGCATTTCGTGTCTGTGATCTAGTCATGACTCTAAGTGGCACGACATCCTCATTCTCAGATGAAGGTGGTGATGGAACTACCCCTACAAGGTTGAGTGAGACCTTTGGTTGAGAGGTGCCTTCCTCATGTGGTTTCAGCAAACAATCCTTTGGGAAGTGTTCTACACAACAACCTAGACAATATCTTTCAATTGGTGGAAACTGTGGTACTGTTGTATTGGATCGAGCTGTTTGCCTTGAGCGATGTGGACAATCACGAGCCCAATGGGGTTCTCCGCACTCATAACAGGGGCCCATTAGTTTGGCTTCTGCTTTCCTTTGCTGCCATTGACCTGAGGGGCCTGGAGTCCTAGGTTGGTAGCCGCCTAGCAACATCAAAGAGTTTTGTTCCCCTGGTTGAGTCTCCAGTGCTTGGCTTGGGTATGCGGGACTTTCAAAGAGATTTTCCTTGGATGAATATGATGCATATTCCTCCTCCACATAGCCTGGGTTTACCAAGTCTCTACACATATTTGAATTGTCGTAGTCAACAACCCTCACAGGAGCAGTCCCAGGAGCAGGAGGTTGAGCACCAAGAACAGGTCGTGCTTGCTCTTGTGCCATCGGTGGCTTATGTTCAAAATTAGTATACTGTTAATACATTTGTGGAGCCACTCCACCCCTTGGCTGCTCACGTTCCTGTCTCATTCTTGCAATGCGAGTACATTCCTGTGTGGTGTGGGTAAAGTTCCAAGCACAGGCTTGGCACCACTTTTTTGTGGGTTGGTTTGTGACTAGAGGAGAAAAGGTATTACATTCTTCAGTTTTATGGTTACCGCCACATGCTCCACAAAGATGAGGACCTGTAGGTAGTACACACCTCATTCGTTGCTGCTGTTGTTGTGGCTGCATGGGTGGTAGGTTTGTCCCAATCTCCTTAGTACTAGGTTAGCTATCTGGTTTGGATTTACTAGCGCACTAGACCCTGAACTTTGGTCATCACCCCACTGATCTCTAGGTTTCACCTCAGGGCCAGTACCATCTTGGAATTTGACGTTATCAGTGAAATCCATAGCATCATGGCAACACTCATTGAAATTTGTATGCTTCTTTGCATAGAGATGTGTATGCAGTGTTGAATTTTTGAGTCCTTTTAAGAAGAGAGAAATTAATCGACTCTAGGCGGGCTTCTCATCTTCTGGGCAACGGTTAATGTACTGCTTCATTCTATTTACACAGTCTCTAACATTCTCATTCTCACCTTGCTTGAAAGAGTAGATGTTTGCTACCGTGTCATGTTGAATCCCCATCAAGGAAAAAGCAGCAATGAATCTCTCTTCCAAAACTCGTAAAGAAGATTTGTCTGAAGCCTCTAGTGCCTGAAACCAAGCAAGGGCCTTTCCCTCAAGAGTGAGCTCAAATCCTTTAATTTGAGTATGCTTGTCAGCCACTTGCTCGAACTGCTTGCCTAAATGCTGCTACATGGTCGTATGGATCTCCCGACCCTTCATACTTCTTTACCAGTTTCTGAAGAGTTGATGGCCTTACTTGTCTTGAATACTCATCATAGGGCCTACGGCCTCTCACTCTCAGTGGAAATTGTTCCTCTCTTTGGTAAGATGGTCCACATGCATCCCAAATTGGTGTGGGTCCCCTATTACCAGCCTCACCAAACCCCTCCAAAGATCTTGTCACCCGCATTTCAGGAGGTGCATTTATGGGAGGCCGAGTTGGCTCACCTACCCTCCGATTGTCATAGTGAGAGAAATGTTGTTGTGGTGTGACCTGTGGTCGCACTTTTGGTGTAGTATCTTGGTGCTAGAGTTGGGCTACTAGCAGTGGTCCACTTTGATGTTGAGGGTCCCTCTCTAGTGAACTCTCGTAGGGGAGGAGCAACAGTTTCTCCAAGAAAGGCTGTCTCTCCTGGTTTAGCTGTATTTGTTGAGAACACTTCTATGAATAACGGTTGTCCTTTCCACGTGAGCTCCCGAATCTCCTTCCAATCTAAGGTTCGGTATTCATTGGCCCATTTATCAACTATTCGGTTCATGTGTCCTGCAAGCTTCTCAACTACCACCACAAGTGCTAGAGGAAGATCTAGCTCTGGCAATCTAGTTGTGGCATAATATCCCTCTAAAGAGTACTTATAGACCTCTTGAAGTGGGTCATCCTGTAAGACCTTTGTCACTAGAATTTGTCGTACAAACTCCCATTGGTTCTCAGCCCCCTGATCCATTTTGCTCTTGCCTTTCCTATCCCTTTCCAAATTTAGATCTACAAGAAGTAAATCATCTATGGATGGCTTTGAGGACCGGGCATTGGATGGTCCTGGCATGTCCGGCTCAAGGAGCCAATCATCTCTAGACTCCCTTGCTCTGGAAAGCTTTGATAAGTCTAAGAACTCGGTTTTAGAGAGCTCCCCTAATTTGTCTACATTCTCTGGATGGTAGGTGACTTCGTAGCGAACACCATCTCCACCCATGTACATGTTACCCTGGTCATTGACTAGAGGTGCTCTATCAAGTTCTGAGAAAATGTCTGCGATCTTAACAAGATACCGTTGTTGTGGATCCCTAAAGATCTTAGCTCCTTGAGCGTTCGTGTAGACATATTGGAGTCTCACATTGAGTGTTAACCCCATGGTGTCGGCTTCAAATGGATTAAAAGATCTTGTGGGTGTCCTATTTGGGGCTAAGGGATGACTATTTGACGGCCCTAGATTGTCCATGGACAATGAACTAGTTGTTCTGGAGGAAAGGGTGTCGGATTGGGATTCGGAAAGGGTTTCAGCAATATCTGCCAAATTTTCTACCGATTGGGTCCCACTTTCCTGCGTAGGTACTCTAGAAGGTGCCCTAGGCCCTATGGCAGAGTCTATAAGACGTCCCGACCGCAAGTGCATAAGGTCAAATTTTTTTGGTTTTTTATGTTTTTTTTAAATATATATATATATATTTATGTATATATATATATATATATTTTACCCTACCTAACCACTAAATGCAACTAAAATGAGTATGTGTGGTGTAACTATCTATCCTATTTTTTTATTTTTTTTAAATGATTTTTTAACTCTTCTTTTTTTTCTTTTTTTCCTAATTACACAAAAATATGAATTACGCTAAAAAAAATACTAATTATGCACCAAATTTTTAAATTTTTTTTAAAAAAATGCAAGTACTCTAATTATGCAAAAAAATTACAGAAATTTAAGAAATAAAAAGTTACAGAATATGCAAAAAATTTGGATTCCTAAAAAATACATAATTTACAGAGTTTTTTTTCTATTTCTATTTCTGTTATTTTCTTTTCTTCTCTCTCTTTTTTTTTAAATTTTTATTTTTCTCTTTTTTTTTAATTATTTTTTTTACTAATTACACAAAAATACTAACTATGCACAAAATTACAAAAATTCAAAAAAAAAATGCAAGTTACTCTAATTATGCAAAATTTTACAGAAATTTAAAAAATAAAAAATGCAAAATATACAAAGAATATGGATTCCTAAAAAAAAACACAATTTTTTTTCTTTTTTTTTCTTTCCTTCTTTTCTCTTTTTTTTTCTCTTTTTTTTCTTTTTTTTAAAAAATTTATTCTTGCCTCCACGTAGACTCCACGCACTCGCCTCTCCACTTCGACGCTCCTTCCACATACTCGCCTGCTTCTGCTTATGACCGGACAAATCTCTTCGCTAACCAGCAGCCGACAGCCGCACGGCTCACCTGGCTATATATTTTTTTTCCTTTGTTTTTTTTTAATTTTTGTCGCCTCTCTCTGCCGGCCTTCACACTGGTGGCTTCGCCCTAGCGCGTGGTCAGACCGCCTTCGTTTGCTTCAGTCTTCTTCGCCGGTCCCAGTTGCCTCTCGCCGACCAGCTACCGCCAGCTTCAACGCCTCCATCGCTTGCGCCCGATGAAGACGCCCCCCCACAGCCCGCCTTCTTCCACGCTTCAGCGTATATATATATATATATATATATATATATATTCTTTGCTGCGCCTCAACAACTGCAGCTACTCTCCACGGAGGTCGGCTTCACAACTCCACGCAGCCTCTTCGACGGCCTCTCCACGCAGACCCACACGCCTTCAACTTTTGTGTGTTATCTTTTTTTTTAACCAAGAAAATATATATATATATATATATATAACAAAAAACAAAATTTCAAACTCTCCTCTCTTCCTTTCTCCCTTCTCTTTCCCTCTCTCCTCTCTTCCCTAAGCAGACTTCATGCTTGGGAGTCTACGGGGCTTGCATAAGCTATGGAAGAGCTTAGCAACACCTCTTTTCTTTTTTTTGTTTTTTATTTTACTAATCACATGTTAGCGAAAAGCATGAAAGCATGAAATGGCAAAAAAAAAAAACAATGAATGTAAGCATAATGACGGTACTTGAAAAAGAATAAAAGCAATAAAAAATAATGCGGGAGAAACCTCAACCGTTCAATGGTTTTTTTTTCTTATCCTAACCTTATCCACTCACACCGGGATCGCACACCCGAACTTAACCTAATCACTCAATGGTTTTGCAACCAAAAGAGGAAATAGTGGTGGTTTCCACACACTCTCAACCGGATTTGAGTCTTCTCCCCGGCAGCGGCGCCAATGGAGAGACGGAAAACTCTCTCACTCGAGTAGTATGATCCACACTTAGCTCAATCCAATGGGATTTGCATCCCATTCGGAGCTAGGGATTCAACCCGTACCGGTGCACAAAAGCTTATCCATTTGATGGAGAGAATGCTAGGAATACTACTACTATTGACATAGACTTAACATACACACAAGCTCAATCTTGCTATTGCTCACTCAACTCCACATTCTACTCATCCATGCATCCAAACAAGAAGAAAGCTTAGCTATTGCATGCACAAGATCAAAGCATTCTTCATTCTCAAATACTCATTTCCCTAGCATGCACACAAACCTTGAAGCTATCAATAAGAAACATGCACACTAGAGAATTGACATGAGAAGAGAGACAATTATCAACTCATTGCATTGAATTAACAAACATAGAACTTACAACAATGTAGATGGGGAGAGAGAAGAGCTTACACCTCTATGGAAGAAGAGGGAGAGCTAGTCTCAAGAGAGCTCAAACATGAGTTTGCCCAATGTGTCCCTAAGCTCTCAAATGAGCCACTTTTTATACAAAAACTCTAAAACTCCCAAAAGTTCCCATGTGGGATTATTGTCAAACCCACTCCCACACTCATCTACAACTTGGAACTCTTTACAAGAGCCCTAAGTGTCTTTTTTGTTGCATCCTTGCATTGATCTTCACTCGTCACGCAACAATCCTTTTATGCATCTATTTATGCATAAAATCAAATTTAATAGGAATAACACTTTTAAAATAAAAAGAATTTCTTTATGCATCTATTTATGCATAAAAATCAATTTTTATAAGAATAACAATTTTATATATAAAAATTTCCTTTATGCATCTTTCTATGCATAAAAATCAAACTTAATAAGAATAACACTTTTATAATTAAAAAAATCCATTATGCATCATTCTATGCATAGAAATCAAATTTAATGAGAATAACACTTTTATAATTAAAAAAATTCCTTTATGCATCTTTCTATGCATTGAAATCAAATTTAATAAGAATAACACTTTTGTAATAAAAAATTCCATTATGCATCCTTCTATGCATAGAAATCAAATTTAATAAGAATAATACTTTTATAATTAAAAAAATTCCTTTATGCATCGTTTTATGCAAAAAAATTAAATTTAATAAGAATAACAGTTTTGTAATAAAACAGACTCCATTATGCATCTTTCTATGCATAGAAATCAAATTTAATAATTAATATCAGTGATATCCATGCATATTCATAGGTGAATATGTACATGGAGTAGTTAGAATATTTCTTTTAGATGCAAAAATGGTGGGAATTACTCTTTTGGAATAACATAAAAACAAACTTTCTTTTTCACAAAATTCTGGAAAATTTTGCCATAACCTCCTTTGTATGGCTGACCATTTCGCATTTTTATCTTTCTATAATTAACTTAATTAACCCAATTTAGAATTATAGAACTCTAATCCATATAATTTTCTAAATTCAAGAGAGTAAACAATAAGAAGAGTTTAATTAATCACTTAGTTAATCTTTCTAGGATTAAGAAGGGTTAGAATGTAAAGAAGAGAAGGGGATGGCCTTTTCATCAAAGGCATAGCATTTGAATTTAATTCAATCATCTGCAATTCATAAAAAACAAGAAAACTATAGATTTTCCATTAAATTTGTAAACAAAGTAAGAAAATTAGCTTACATGGAGCTTGTAAGCTCTCCTTTGGGTTGAGGGATTGAGGGTTCTACTATTGTTGGAAGCAATAGTGGCCACCAATTCACTTTGGAGAGGATTAGGCCAAAAACAATTGAATTATTAAAAAATTCAATGTAAATGGCTCATGTGACAAGAGTAGAGTAATAGTGCATAAACACCATTAAGCTTTTACAAAGGAGGAGGCTTCTATTTATAGAAAAAAGTGAGCCTCTAACCAAGCAAACTGATTCTAGAATTTTCCAAATCAGTTTGGTCAATTTTTGACCATTTTGGGTCAGTTCAGCTCATTTTTTGGATCTAGTTTTGAATTAGGAGAGAGGAGAGATGAAAATATCTCATTTTATTGATTAAAAATTGTGGATAATGATGAGAAAAAGGCGCCTACTTCATGAGAAAAAGGCGCCTACTTCATGAGAAAAAGGCGCCTACTTCATGAGGGGAGATCCCCACACTGAGGTGTCGAAATTCAGTTTTTTAGTTCTTTTCTTTGGTCCTTAGTGCACTCTTCATCTCATGTGAGCATTTACTCATTTTTGGGGGGGTTTTCTTTTATTCTTCAATTTATCTCCTCCCTACACTTGGATTGATCCTATTGGCCCATAAGAATCTTAATTGGACCAAAATCTAAAAATTTCAGAAAATCTGGACCCTTAGGCTAAGGTCCTTTATACCTATTTTCAATTAATTCCAATTGCACATTGGAAAGTTCTTTTTGAATTTCTGTTTCAAGGGAACCCATTTTAGACACTGGGAGGATTCTTATATCCAAAAATATCTCAAATTTGAATTACCTCCCTCTAGACATTTTCTCTCTCCAGGCCAAACAGGGTAAAACAGGATCTTTCTTTTTTTTGAGAGAGGGGAATAATTATAAGATCAGAAGGGAAGGTTCTTACACCTATACACCTCAAAAGCTGGAGGGAGGAATCTTACAATAGTTTTAATGTAAAGTCGACAAAACAATGCGTAAATGGGATTAAGTAGTGAATTTTTACCTTAACTTCGCGTAATTACAACAACTCTTTGCTGAAAATGATGTGTTTGATCACTCCACTAGCGTCTATGCGTATGCACAAGTGAGAATGAAGATATATATATGTTAAAATTACACCAATGTGATGAGCTATGGTGGATCAAATGCTAGAATCAACATCATTAAACAAAGAGATTAGATGATAATTAAGATGTGATTAGTGAGCAATTAACTTGATATTGACAGCGACGGCGGCAATGCCTGCACGGCGACGTTACTTGGTCCGACAGAGATGTTGCTTGGATCGATGGAGACGTTGCTTGGTCCTGCGATGTTACTCGCATCCGCATGTGCATTTTGTTGAGATATCGAGCTCTAGTGAGGCGGTGGACACTGATGACCCGCCTGGGGGATAGGCCCCGCACTTACATCACTGGCATGGTTGGTGAGATCTTGGGTGATATGCGGCCAGTGGGATGACAGGCTGTGTGACAGCCACTCTAGAGACTGGCATAGTTATAGCGCCAGCTCATTTAGTCGGGTTCACACTATAGAGAACCCGTGTATGTATTTGGTTGAGTACCTTTCATATTTGGTGTACTCTTATTCTTGTATATGGAGTGTTGAGTGTTGAGTAGAGAAGAAGAAGATTTTCAGCCTCTCACCTTGTGTGTTATCTATTAGGGTTTTGTGAGTGTGTGTGTGTGCTTGCAAGAGCTCAAGCTCTCTTCCCCCCTGCATCTTTTCATGGTATCAGAGCCTGGTTCGTGCTAAGGGCTGAGCTGCAAGCAAGAGAACCACAGGAAGCGGTACGAGGGTAAGAGCTTCAACTACTCTTCCCTATTGTGTTGGTGACTACACCCTTGTCGGGAGCTCTACGGGAGGCACCGGCAAACGATCTCCGATTGAGGAGCTTTCTTCGCGGGAGTGAAGATACAGGGCAACTATATAGTCCTTCGGACTGAAATTTCCGGGCCGAAAACGCGTTTCGGGCGCGTCTGAACCTCCGTTTTTCAGAAAGCAGGCGATTTCGAGCACTGCGGGTAAGTCATCGATTCTCTGCAGAACTCTGTTTTAAGAACTGCAGGAAGACAGATTGACTGTGCAGACACTGTGGGTGCTGCAAAGAGGTCTACAGTTGCCATTGGGTGTATGTATGTGCATTGAGGTCACTGGTTGTGACATTTGAGTGGACTGCAGTACCGCTGTGCAGAAAATACAGCAGTTGTGCAGAAAAAACCAGAGTGCAGTTTCTGGTAAAATTGTGTGTTTGGCAAGATGTCTAATGATGGCATAACACAGATTGTGGCTGAGAAGCTGGATAAGAATAACTTCCATGCTTGGAGGTTCAGGTTGACAAATTTCCTGATGGGAAAAGGTTATTGGGACTACATTGAAGGTGAGCATGAAGAGGCACCGGAGATACCGGATATAAATCCGACTGCTGCAGATGTGAAAGAGTTTAAAGACTGGAACCAAGGAGCTAGGAAAGTAATGTATTGGCTTTCCATTAGTATACAGGACACCATGATTGGGCACATTCAGGATGCCAAGTCCCCCAAGGAGGCGTGGGACACCTTGGTAAAGCTTTATGAAACAAATACCAAGGCTCGTAAGATACAGTTGAAGAATGAACTTCATACTGTGGAGAAAAAGAGCATGTCTGTGAATGACTATGCGCTGAAGATAAAGGGTATTGTGGAATCCCTTGCATCTATTGGTGTGTCGGTAGATGATGATGACAAGGTGGAAGTCTGTCTACGTGGTCTCGGGCCACAATACAAGGCGTTCAAGACGTCTATTCAGACTCGGGAAAACATTCCCAACTTTACAGATTTGGTGTCTATGCTGATTATCGAAGAGAAGAGCTTGGGTGAAGACCAACAGTCTTCACAAAGCAAAAACAGTTCAGAGCAGCAGGCCTTCTACACGAGTTCAGGAAGAGGACGAGGTAGAGGAGGCCGTGGACGCGGTCAAAGAGGTGGCCGAACAGGTAATCAAAATTATGGTCAGCAGCAGCAGCAACAACAACAGTCCCAGAATCAACAACAACAACAACAACACGCAGGTGGAAGAGGCAAATTCAGAGGCAGGGGGAGTCAAAGAGGCCGTGGAAATTGGCAAAGGCAATATAATGATACACGTGAATGCTATTATTGTGGTAAGCCTGGACATGTGCAGTCAGAATGTTATAAAAAGCAGGCTGACATGCAAAATGGGAAAGTGCAGCAAAACAACTATGCATCCTCAAGCAGAAATAATGAGGATAATGAGAGGTTGTTTGTTATGCAGCATGTCGTGAATGCCATGTCTGAAAATGTTGATGCAGCACAAAAAGATAATGTATGGTATGTGGATTCAGGCGCTTCGAACCACATGACGAGTCATGGGGAGTGGTTCAAGGAGATGAAAAACCCGAAAAGACCAGGTTTTGTGGAAACAGGGGATGACACTGCTCATCCAATTGCCCACGTTGGAGATGTGCCATTGTCTATGCAGGATGGCAAAGTGAAGTACCTTGCAGATGTACTTCATGTACCGAACATAACAAAGAATCTGGTTTCAGTTGGCCAGATGATTGAGCAGGGTTTGCAGGTTCGGTTTAACCCTGATGGGTGTTATGTTGAAGATTTTAAAGACAAGTGCAGGTTGGTTGCAAAAGGCAACAGAGTGGGCAGAATGTTTACGTTGAATGTAGACATGCCTGAAATGAGTGCTGCAATGTTTGCAAATGGTTCAGGAGTTGTTGCAGACACAGACATATGGCATAAAAGAATTGGACATGTAAATGTGCAGAGATTGAAGTCTATGCAGACAAAAGGAATCGTGACAGGGCTGCCAAAATTTAAGGTGGAAGGTATGCAGAAAATATGTGAAGCATGCCAATTTGGGAAGCAAACAAAGCATGTGTTTCCACGTAACAGATATGTGAGCAGAAATGCACTAGATGTTGTGCATTCAGATGTATGGGGTCCTACGAAGACCGTGTCTATGGGAGGCTGCAGGTACTATGTCACTTTCATTGATGACCACACAAGGAAAGTGTGGGTATATTTCATGAAGGAGAAGAGTGAGGTTTTCACTCACTTTCAGAATTTCAGAGTTTTGGTTGAAAAGCAAACAGGAAAATATGTCAAGTGCCTAAGGTCAGATGGAGGGGGAGAGTACTTCTCCAATGAGTTCTCTAAATTCTTGAAGAAGAATGGTATTCAGAGACAGTTCACATGCAGATATACTCCGCAGCAAAATGGAGTTGCTGAGCGGAAAAACAGGCACATTGCTGAGATTGCGCGAGCATTGATGGAAGAGAAGAATATGCCGCATTGCTATTGGGCTGAGGCTGTTTCTACAGCAGTATACATCATGAACAGGACTCCAACTGCAGCCATACATGATGTAACTCCAGAGGAGAGGTTTACTGGCAGAAAACCAGATTTATCTCATCTGAAAGTTTTTGGATGCATTGCATATGTGCATGTGCCAGATGAGCTGAGAACCAAGCTGGATCCGAAAGCTGAAAAATGTGTGTTTATTGGATATTCCCTTGAGCAAAAGGGATACAGGTGTTATAACCCTGCTACACGTGAGTTGAGGGTAAGCAGGGATGTTGTGTTTGATGAGATGAGCAGCTGGTATGTTGCTGAAAAAGAAGCTGTTGGGGCTGATGTGAGTGGAAGTGTGGTTGCACAGAATGCAGGTCAGCAATCACAGTCTTTGAGTGGACCAGGAGAGTCCTCATCTAGTGGGTCTGTTGATAGACCATGGAGTGGCAGGCTGCGTCATAATACCAGCCCTGCAAATGTGATTACTACATCACGTAAAGGAAAAGAGAAAATGGTTGAGCCCCTTGGTATGCCTGACATTTCTGCAGGGCATTCTCATGTTGATGGAGAGTCTAGTGGCTCAGATATGAGCCTTGACGAGGAGCTTGGGATCCCAGCTATGAGAACACCTGGTGTAAAGAAGGCTATGGAAGCCATGAATGAGAAGCTACGAAGATCTGGGAGAGTGAGAAATCCTGTGCAGAGATTTACCTATGATGGTTATGTGGCACATCACTATGCATATATGGCAAAGGTTGTGCAGGTTGTTGAGCCCACATGCATTGATGAGGCTATTGGAAATGTGTGTTGGGAGAAAGCTATGGATGAGGAGATGGATGCACTATATGGAAATGAAACTTGGGATTTAGTGCAATTGCCAGAAGGCAAGAAAGCCATTGGATGCAAGTGGGTGTACAAAGTTAAACATAACAGTGATGGAAGCATAAACAGGTACAAGGCTAGATTGGTAGCCAAAGGATATGCGCAGACATATGGGATTGATTATGAGGAAACTTTCAGCCCAGTTGCCAAGATGGCAACAGTGAGAGTTGTGATAGCAGTGGCTGCGTCAAAGCAATGGTCTTTACATCAGATGGATGTAAAGAATGCATTCTTGCATGGGGATTTGCAAGAAGAGGTGTATATATTGCAGCCACCTGGTTATGAGGATGAGGGTCACCCCGAGCATGTTTGCAGGTTGAAGAAAGCCTTGTATGGCTTAAAGCAAGCACCAAGAGCATGGTCTGACAAGATTTCTGAATATCTTGTCACTATTGGCTTTCATGTAGCCAATGCAGATTTCTCATTGTATGTGAGACATGGTGATAGAGGGGTTGTGCTTGTTGTCATCTATGTAGATGACTTGATCATTACGGGGGACCATGATGCAGAGATCTTTGATGTAAAGATCCTACTTAGACAGAAGTTCGAGATGAAGGATCTGGGGGAGCTCAGATATTTCTTGGGCATTGAGGTGATTAGGTCACCACATGGTATTGGATTACTGCAGAGACAGTATGGCTTGGACATGTTGTCCAAGTATGGTATGACAGGCTGTAAGCCTATTTCTGTGCCATTGGATCAGAATGGCAAGTTGAGTGCAGATTCAGGAGAGATCTTGGAGGATCCTACTATGTACAGGAGCATAGTAGGAAGTTTGATCTACATGACGATCACCAGACCAGATTTGAGCTATGCTGTTGGGTTGGTGAGTCAGTTTATGCAGGTTCCACGGAAACCGCATTTAGATGCTGTGAGACGCATACTGAGGTATGTGAAGTCTACTTTACATTGTGGACTATTCTATGAGACTGGGACAGAGATATGTGTACATGGGTACACAGATGCTGATTGGGCTGGTAGTATCTCAGACAGAAGATCTACCAGTGGATTCATGTTTTCTTTGGGGAGTGCTGCTGTGACTTGGAGCAGCAAGAAGCAGCCTACGGTTGCTTTATCGAGTACGGAGGCCGAGTACAGAGGAGCTGCTATGGCAGCATGTGAGGTAGCTTAGTTGAGAAAGCTACTTGCAGATTTGGGTCTATCAGTGGATAGACAAGTTGTCATTTTCTGTGACAACATTAGTAGTATACAGTTGGCCAGGAACCCAGTCTTTCATGCTCGTACGAAGCACATAGAGGTCCACTACCACTTCGTCAGAGAGAAGGTCTTGGCAAGAGACCTTGACCTTGTTTATGTCAGCACAGAGGATCAGGTAGCTGACATCTTCACCAAAGCATTGGGTACAGAGAAGCTCCGCAGATTCAGGGCTTCGCTTGGTGTACATGAGATGGAGTTGAGCTCGAGGGGGAGTGTTGAGATATCGAGCTCTAGTGAGGCGGTGGACACTGATGACCCGCCTGGGGGATAGGCCCCGCACTTACATCACTGGCATGGTTGGTGAGATCTTGGGTGATATGCGGCCAGTGGGATGACAGGCTGTGTGACAGCCACTCTAGAGACTGGCATAGTTATAGCGCCAGCTCATTTAGTCGGGTTCACACTATAGAGAACCCGTGTATGTATTTGGTTGAGTACCTTTCATATTTGGTGTACTCTTCTTCTTGTATATGGAGTGTTGAGTGTTGAGTAGAGAAGAAGAAGATTTTCAGCCTCTCACCTTGTGTGTTATCTATTAGGGTTTTGTGAGTGTGTGTGTGTGCTTGCAAGAGCTCAAGCTCTCTTCCCCCCTGCATCTTTTCAATTTGGGTGCCATGACTTGAAAACTCATAAGATTAAGAAAAAGTGCACCTAACACTACACGTATGTGCTAAGAATTCAGCTCAATGATGAATTTTATGCAAAAAGCATCTTTAAGTAACTAAGTAATGCTAATTTGGTTTCTTATTCAATTTTGCTAAATTTCAGCCTTTGAATGCCTACTTTAGCAGAAAAAAACATAATTTTTAGCAATTTTCTTGAAACTAGGTCCTGTTCTAGAGTAAAAATGAGCTAGAATGGTTGAGTTCTAGAGTAAAAATGAGCTAGAATGGTTGAAAAACATGTAATAATTAATTTACTACTCTAAAAATTAAGCATAAGATTTCTATAGTTTTTTTTGCATGAATTCTTGATTCCTTATTTTTCTCTAATTTTTCAATGCTGGAATCTAATTTTTGGCCTAAAAATAGCCATTTTGGCTTAAAAATTAAATTCTAAAAAATTATGGAAGATTTATTTATTATTAAATTTCTAGAATTTATGTAAAGATGTGATTAATCTAAAGTGTGCTTAATTTCCCAAGTCAAATTTGTACAATTCGAGCCAAAAATGCATGATTAAGAGTGCAATAAAATGAATTAGAGTGGGATTAAATAAAATTCTATGATTTCATGTGAAATTTAGCTTAACTTGATTTATTCATAATTTCCTATGTGTTTTACTAATTATAGAGTAATTATGGAGTGAAATTTACACAATTTCATGTATAAAAGAGTGGGAAATTAAAAAGGAATGTAAATTTCTAAAACGAATTTAGAAATTAAGATTATTCAATCACTAATTCACATAAGGAAGTTAAGATGAGAGTATTTACTTAATTAGAGATTAGTTTTAATGTAAAATCGACAAAATAATATGTAAATGGGATTAAGCAGTAAATTTTTACCTTAATTCTGTGTAATTACAGCAACTCTTTGGCTGAAAATGATGTAAAAAGTAACATATTTTGCTTACTAATAGAATATGAGATCATAGAGACCAAGGAAAGTAGAGAAATCAAAAAGAAAAAGTAACATATTCTGCTTACTAATAGAAGATGAGATAGTAGAGACTAAGGAAAAATCCCTTCAAGAACCATGTGTTAATGATTTGCTAGGTGACCGTAAGTAACATTGAGAAAAATAGAGGATGAAGATAAAAATTTGGCTCACGGGCCAATATTTATAAGAGAAGTGGAGCTAGTTGATGAATATTCATACCGTTTAAATATATGATTGCCTTCTTGTAAGAAAAGCAGTAGTAGGCTTGATTTGTTAGAAGTTAAGCTAGCTAAAAGGTATAAGAGAAGAGGAGACAATTGATTAATGTTCACACCATTCAAATATATGATTTTCTTCTTGTTTAAAAAATAATAATAGTTGATTGATTGGTTATAGGCTAAGCTAACAATATGAAATTTTTAAAGGAATTACCTCAATTAAGTGAGCTTGCAACCATACCAAAGGGACACATGGTGTGGTACTCCCTAACTAGTTGTATATTTTTTACTTTCTTTTTACAATTATCTTTTACAAGATCATAATTTTGGCTAAATACCTTGATGGTTTTCATTTTGTGTGATCGTTGAAAGATCCGTGTCCCCACCGCGCAACGAATTATGGGGTGCTAGCAGCGGAAGTAGCACTTCTTGCGCGGGGCAAGGTCTCTCACTCGGGGCCTTGCCCACGTATATCCAGGCAAGAGACTAATCCCTCGGTTCTTCCAAAATCGAACCCGAAAAAACTTACCTTGCTCGGAAAGCACGGGCGATTCCTCCAGGATATTTTTACTCTAGTAGTCAAGAGCCTTAACTAGCTAAACTGATCTGACCAAACCCGTAAGTCCCATAGTCAGATCAAGGGAAAGACTTGCACTTGGATCATAGAGACCAACGCTTTTTTCCTCATTGAGAGGCACAGCCATTGATTCTTTTCATAGAACAATTTTTATTCGGGATTTATATCATCTATCGTACCATAACAGAATTGAGTCTCATTTTAGGGATCCATCACCCTAGCCTGTCCCATGGGTTAGGCCAACCGCCCAACCACTGTAGTGATAGGATCGATTTAAGAATTTGGTTAGGTTTTGTCCCGAGTAACTGGGAAAAGAGTTCCCAGGCCCCCTAGCCGGATATTCATGCAAACTTAAAACTAGTCACACCACTTACACACCCAATATGAAATTGCCTTTTTCACAGATTCAACTGTCTTTAAAACAATCTTTTAATGAAACTATAGTATCACTGATCATAATCCTCCAAAATACTCGGTTGAATCCTAATTTCTAATTTTTTCTTCATCAGTGTACCTATGGCATCATTGGCAACCAGAACGCTCACCACCTGTCCACTCAAGGGCCTTTTCGATAGTTCCTAGCTCATAGTACTGGGAAATATATTCACTTATAAAAATCAAAATGAAATCTCCAGCAAGATCAACCAACAATAGATCCATATAAAAGAGCCATGGACTCATCCATTGAGGACCAACAAGGTCAATCAACCAAATCTATGCCCGAATTCAAAAAACAACTCTTACTCCTTGCTCCAATATCTTCCCTGACGCACGTGTGGGTATCTTCCGTGACCCAAAGCCCGAGCACCGTATGGTTAGCACCCTCTAGGATCCTTCACAGGTCACCTAACGTTTCACTAATAGGCCGCTTCCTTGGTCCCTCATCCACCGTACTGGAAGCTCACCATTTAAATCGAATTGAGGCTGGTCCTCGATCGACCTTGCTATGTGAGACGTCCTCCATTGACTCTCCGTCAGCTATTGTAGCTTTATCAGTTAGGTCTTCATGACCTCATTCACAAGATGGTCAAAATGCTTCCCCAGCATTCTTGACATAAAACAGTCATTTAAAAATAGGTCATAAATACAGTTTCTATAACGAACTCTCGTCTTTCTACATTGCTCCACATCAATCCACATTATTTAATCCACATCCATTTCATATGTATTCCCATTCTCATCCAATCACATCACATTCATTCACATCTCATCCATTCTTATTTACCCTAATCAACATCACATCACATCTCATTCATTCACATCTATCCCGTATCACATTCATTCACATCACATATCATCCATTTCATATGTATTCCCATTCTCATCCAATCACATCACATTCATTCACATCTCATCCATTCTTATTTACCCTAATCAACATCACATCACATCTCATTCATTCACATCTATCCCGTATCACATTCATTCATATCACATATCATCCATTCACATCTATCCCAATTTACATCACATCCATTCACATCTATCCCAATTTACATCACATCCATTTCACATCACATCTCATTCATTCACATCTATCCCGATTCACATCACATCACATCTCATTCATTCACATCCCGATTCACATCACATCTCATTCACTCACATCTATCCATTTCACATCACATCACATTCATTCACATCTATCTCGATTCACATCACATCACATCTCATTCATTCACATCCTGATTCACATCACATCTCATTCACTCACATCTATTCATTTCACATCACATCACCTCCATCCATTCACATCCATCACATCACATTCATTCATATCCATCACATTCATTCTCATCACCATCTCATCACATACATTCTATCCACATAACATCACATCACATCTATCCACATCATATCTCATTCATACACATCTCATCTCATTCATCCACATCCATCCAATCGTTCACATGTACGACTACCCACATCTATCCATACATTCATATCTATCACTTCACATCCACATATATTCATGTCACATCACATCTCTTTACATCACATCACATTCTTTCACATACATATCTACATCCATTCTTTCACATACATCCATATCCATTCTTTCACATACATCCACATCCATTCTTTCACATACACATCCACATCCATTCTTTCACATATATCCACATCCATTCTTTCACATACATAGCCACATCCATTCTTCCACATCCACATCCATTCTTTCATATACATAGCCACATCCATTCTTCACATACACATCCACATCCATTCTTCGCATACACATTCACATCCATTTTTATCACATACACATCCACATCCATTCTTCACATACACATTCACATCCATTCTTTCACATACACATTCACATCCATTCTTTCACATACATCCACATCCATTCTTTTACATACATATCCACATTCATTCTTTACATACACATTTACGTCCATTCTCATCACATATCATCCATTCACATCCCATATCATTCATTAACATCCTGATTCACATGACATCATATCTCATCCATTCATTCCCATCTATCTGATTTACATGTCATCACATCTATTCACTCAGGGACCGATTCGTCGGCCCTCGCCCATCGTACTGGAAGCGCACCATTTTGCAACCATACCGAGGTTGGTCAAGACCTGGGCAGACTTTGCCGTGTGAGCCCTCCTTTGAACACTCCCCCGTCAGCTGATTGCAACCGAACTTCCCTTAGAAAAACATATACCAAATGCTCCCTCCAGCATTCTAGCGTAAGACAGTCCTTTAAGAAAACAGGGTTTCTATGCAAGTTTTCAGTTTGATTTTCTTTTAAATACAAGGAGTATTTCTTGAATCGATATCCCCAAAACTTCTTGATCAGAATTCTGAATTTCATACCAGAATTCCTCAAATTCTATAACCTTGATCCACACTTCGAAGGGTCTCAAACTTAGTTTTAGATTTGGCGGGAGTTTTGAGTGTATTTTTCTAAACTGGTCACACCTTCTTTCCTCGAAACTGACGAAAGAGTTTGGTCTTGGTATAGTTTGATTCAAGGTTCGAGTCGGATAAGATTTTTCCTGAACTATCTTTCTCGAAAAGGTTTGATAATTCAGTCACAGTTTTACTGAATTTCTTTCTTTGAATATTCACTTAACTGATTTCTAAATTAGTTACGAATTCCAATGAGGAATAAATTAATCATTTATCTAAATATTTTGATCTCAATAGATTTCTTGAATTTTCTTTTTACAATCCGTGTGTGAATATAATAAAACGATAGAGATTTCTCTCTTAGAGTATATAATTATTCATTTATCAAATACTCATAAAATTTAAACATAGAATTTAAGAGAATTCTAATTTTGATATAAAAATTCTTTATGCATCTATTTATGCATAAAAATCAACTTCAATGGGAATAACACTTTTATATTAAAGAAAATCATTTTATGCATCTATTTATGCATAAAATCAAATTTAATGGGAATAACACTTTGAAAATAAAAAGAATTTCTTTATGCATCTATTTATGCATAAAAATCAATTTTTATAAGAATAACGCTTTTATAATTAAAAAAATTCCTTTATGCATCAAAATAAAATTTAATAAGAATAACACTTTTGTAAGATTCCTTTATGCATCTTTCTATGCATAAAAATCAAATTTAATAAGAATAACACTTTTGTAATACAAAAAATTCCAATATGCATCTTTCTATGCATAGAAATCAAATTTAATAAGAATAACACTTTTATAATTAAAAAAATCATTTATAAATCTTTCTATGCATAAAAATCAAATTTAATAAGAATAACACTTTTGTAATAAAAAAACTCTATTATGCATCTTTCAATGCATAGAAATCAATTTTAATAAGAATAATACTTTTGTAATAAACAAATTCCATTATGCATCTTTCTATGCATAGAAATCAAATTTAATAAGAATAACACTTTTATAATAAAAAAATGCCTTTATGCATCTTTCTATGCATAAAAATCAAATTTAATAAGAATAACACTTTTGTAATAAAAAAAATTCCACTATGCATAGAAATCAAATTTAATAAGAATAACACTTTTGTAATAAAAAAAATTCCATTTGCATCTTTCTATGCATAGAAATCAAATTTAATAAGAATAACACTTTTATAATAAAAAAATTCCTTTATGCATAAAAATAAAATTTAATAAGAATAACACTTTTGTAATAAAGAAATTCCTTTATGCATCTTTCTATGCATAAAAATCAAAATTAATTAGAATAACACTTTTGTAATAAAAAAATTCCATGATGCATCTTTCTATGCATAAAAATCAAATTTAATAAGAATAACACTTTTGTAATAAAAATTTCCATTATGCATCTTTTTATGCATAAAAATCAAATTTAATAAGAATAACACTTTTGTAATAAAAAATTCCATTATGTATCTTTCTATGCATAGAAATCAAATTTAATAATTAATATCAGTGATATCCATGCATATTCATAGGTGAATATGTACATGGAGTAGATAGATTATTTCTTTTAGATGCAAAAATGGTGGAAATTACTCTTTTGGAATAACATAAAAACAAACTTTCTTTTTCACAAAATTCTAGAAAATTTTGCCATAACCTCCTTTGTATGACTGACCATTTCTCATTTTTATCTTTCTACAAATGACTTAATTAATCCAATTTAGAATTATAGAACTCTAATCTATACAATTTTCTAAATTCAAGAGAGTAAATAATAAGAAGAGTTTAATTAATCACTTACTTAATCTTTCTAGGATTAAGAAGGGTTGGAATGTAAAGAAGAGAAGGGGGTGGCCTTTTCATCAAAGGCATAGCATTTGAATTTAATTCAATCATCTGCAATTCATAAAAATCAAGAAAACCATAGATTTTTCATTAAAATTTGTAAACAAAGTAAGAAAATTAGCTTACATGGAGTTTGTAAGCTCTCCTTTGGCTTGAGGGATTGAGGGTTCTACTATTGTTTGAAGCAATAGTGGCCACCAGTTCACTTTGGAGAGGATTAGGCCAAAAACAATTGAATTATTAAAAAATTCAATGTAGATGGCTCGAGACACGATTAGAGTAACAGTGCATAAACACCATTAAGCTTTTACAAAGGGGGAGGATTCTATTTATAGGAAAAAGTGAGCCTCTAACCAAGCAAGCTAATTCTAGAATTTTTTCAAATTAGTTTGGTTAATTTTTGACCATTTTTGGGTCAGCTCAGCTTACTTTTTGGATCTAGTTTTGAAATAGGAGAGAGGAGAGGTAAAAATGTCTCATTTTATTGATTAAAAGATTGGGGTAATGATGAGAAAAAGGCACCTACTTCATGAGGGGAGATCCCCACACACTGAGGTGTCAAAATTTAGGTTTTTAATTCTTTTCTTTGGTCCTTAGTCCACTCTTCATCTTATGTGAGCATTTACTCATTTTTGGGGGGTTTTTCTTTTATTCATCAATTTATCTCCTCCCTACACTTGGATTGATCCTATTGGCCAAAAGGAACCTTCATTGGACCATAAACCAAAAATTTATGAAAATCTAGACCCTTAGGCTAAGGTTCTTTTTACTTCTATTCAATTAATTCTAATTGCACATTGGAAAGTTCTTTTTGAATTTCTGTTTTAGGGGAAACCATTTTAGACACTAGGAAGATTTTTATATCCAAAAATATCTCAATTTTGAATTACCTCCCTCTAGACATTTTCTCTCTCCAGGCCAAAACAAGGTAAAATAGGATCTTTCTTTTATTTCAGAGAGGGAAATTTTATAAGATCAGAAGGGAAGGTTCTTACACCTGCACACTTTAAGAGCTGGAGGGAGGAATCTTACATCCTACCCCACTTAAAAAACGCGAGATGTCCTCATCTCGCAAACTAGAGGAAAACTCTTTCCCTTAAGATCCAACTGATTCTGGGGTTCCTTATAGTCTGGTCAACCCAACAGAATCATGGGATAAAGATCCCTTATATAGAACTCATCATCAGATAACAATGCATTCAGATCATATCATCTATATCTTTAACACAATAATGGTCCATTAGACCAAAATTTCCATCTGAACAGTCCTCCATGGGAATTTCAATTATACAGATTTTTAAGTTGTCATCCCTTAACTTGATCCACTGGGTCAAGTGTTAACAGTATAAATCTGTTAGCACAATCCACTAATCTCATAGTGATTTGTTGAAGTCATTATCATCATTCCAGTTAACGAACATCATCACAGGGACTCGTCCCATTCATTCATCCTCATTGTGGTTTTGCTCAGCTTATCGCTTTTCAACCAAAATTCAGAAATCATCATTTTTCAATCAGAATCCAAATCAACTCATCAGTTCTCAACTAGAGTTTTAAAATCATATCAACCACATTCGAATTCATCATCTGGAGAGAATTTTTGCTTATAATTTCAAGGTCTTAGATTTACTCGTATATACTGTGTGAGGTCCTTGCCCCCTCCGCGGTGCTCGACCGACGGCGGAAGCAGTGTCGGCCTCCCACACGGGGCAGGGATCCACACTCGAGGCCTCGCCCGCGGATGTCTGGGATGAGAGGCTAACCCGGGCGGTCCCTCCGAGATCGGCCCGGAAGACTCCCCTCGCCGCCCAGAAGGCACGGGCAATTCCGTCATGGGAAAAATCTTCTAAAACGGGGGAATTACTTTAACGAGTCAAAGTCTTAACTAGTTAAACTGATTTGACAGAACCTGAAGTCACATAGTCAGATCAAGAAGAGACTTGCACTTGGTCCATGGAATCACTTCTTTTTTCCTTATTTACGAGGCACAGCCCCGCTGATCCCCTCCCACAGAACAAGGTCTTCTCAGGATTTAAACTAATTAACGTAACTAATCGTATCTAGTTGTTTCTCACGAATCCTCCGATCCATCCGGCCCATGGGTTAGCCAACCACCCGCTGACCACTGTATTGGTGGGATTCCTTTATAAATATTTGGTTGTGTTTTTGCCTGGGTACCGAGGAAAAGAGTTCCCAGGCCCCCTAGCCTGTGATTCATGCAAAAATTAAGGTAGGCATACCACGTACACACCCAATATGAAATTACCATTTATAATAGATTCGACTGGCTTTAAAACAATCCTTCAATAGAAATCATAATATTTTTTATCATCATTTTCCAAAATTTTGAGTCCATTGTATTACAATAATATCCTCTGGACTCTCCGTTGAAGACCAGCTGGCCAACCAACGAGATCCAGTATCAAAATTTGGCTCCCAAAAATCTTTTCTTTTTATCCATCCGAAATCTTCCTCGACGTACGCATGGGTGTCCTAGCAATCGCGAGCCCATGCATCGCTTGGTCAGAACCCTCTAGGATCCTCCTTAGGTGTCCTAGCACTTCACTCAGGAACCGCTTTGTCGGTCCTCGCCCATCGTACCAGAAGCGCACCATTTTAATCATACCGAGGCTGGTCAAGACCTCGGCAAGCTTTGCCGCCGCAAGCGACGTCCCTTGATAACTCCTCGCCCCAGCTATTGCAACAAACCTCCTCTTAGAGAAACATAAGCCAAATGCTTCCACCAGCATTCTGGCGTAAAACAGTTCTTTGAATAAAAATAGAGGTTCCAATGCAAGTAAAATTTCAATTTGAGATTGGTTCCAAAAATCCTTTTTCCATAATTTCTAGTTTTATAATGAGGATCCTTGATCCCTCATCAAGGTAATCTACCCATCATTCAGTCTGATTGTCCAACTAGATTCTCGGTGAGTTTGGTCAAGAAAAACTAGTTTAGTTCCGGTAGTCTATTCTTTGTGATTAGAAACTGGAATTGGTCACGAAGTTTTTACTTGATTCAGATCAAGAGATGGACAAGTAGGTTTATTGTCCGTCCCTCTTGTAGTCTAACCAAATTCATTCGGTTTAGTTCTACAAGGATTCTCTTCAAATAAACATCTAGTTTTGGGTAAATATCCATTTAGTGATTTTACTAATTAAAATATCCATTAATTCCATTAAGCTAAAAATTCCACTTTTCTCATTTAAATATTTGAATTCCAATATGGTGGGAATTTCTCTTTCATCATTTAAACTTATCTATGCAAAAAGATAAATTTAATTAAAATTTCTCTTAAAATTTAAATAAAAATCTCCATTAATTCCTTTACACTAGGAATTACACTTTTCTCATTTAAATATTGAATTCCAATATGGTGGGAATTCCTCTTTCATCATTTAAACTTATCTATGCAAAAAGATAAATTTAACTAAATTTTCTCTTAAATTTTAAATAAAAATCTCCATTAATTCCTTTACACTAGGAATTATACTTTCCTCATTTAAATATTTGAATTCCAATATGGTGGGAATTCCTCTTTCATTATTTAAACTTATCTATACAAAAAGATAAATTTAACTAAATTTTCTCTTTAATTTTTAAATAAAATATACCTTATTTTAGCATCACAATCTTTCTCTTACTTCATTGGAATACATGGATTTCCATTGTCATGGTGGGGATTACTCTTTTAACATAAAAATGGATTACTAGAAATTCCTCTTTTTTCTAATTAACTATTTATGCATAAACATAAAAATTAAATTTTTCATGATTATAATGAGAATCATTCAATTAATCTAGGATGATTAATCCTAGAATATGGTAGGAAGTCCTCTTTTCATATTATGAATGAAAATAATTTGTGTTAATTTTTTAAAATTTTTACCATAGCTACGCTGCTATTACTGATAATTCTCAATAATTTGAAAGCATAAAGTTTAGAAATATCCCTATGATTAGAACAACCATTAATTGGATTAATATCCAATTATGGACTTGATTCTTAATTTTTTCATAAATTAAATAGCATAAAAGCATTAAAAAGCCACTTATTTTGCCTCTAATTTGACAAGCATAGAAATTACTTTTAGATTAGAGAATTTCTTCATGAGAAGCTCCATTTGAATATATAATAGGTCATAGGAATGACCATTCTTTGGGGGAGAGAGAGAAATGCTTAAAAAAACATTATAATTTAAGCATAAATGGAAATTTATGTGTTTTATCACTACAATTCATTAAAGAACCTCAATTATATTCAAAAGCCATTCATTTGAATGCTTCTCAAGCTTGAGAGGGGTTGAGAAGAGAGAAACATTTGGAGAATAAAGAAAAAAGACCGTAAACCACATTTTACCTCCTAGATTGCTTGATTCTTTGATCAAAGTAGAGGCCCCCAACCAATCAATTGGTTTGGTATGTTGATGAAGTCTCCAAGGAAGATTGAAGAGAGAGAGAAGCTCCAATCTCTTCACTTTGTAGAAGGTTTTTAGAGGATAATAGAAAATAAGCTTATCTTAGAGTAATACTGGCATATTTTAGTTTACAAATGAGAATACAAAAGAATGAGGATCTATTTATAGGTGAGGGAGGCCACTAACTGAGTCCAACTAAGTTCTAGAATTTTCCAGCTTCAGTTTGGTTGAATTTGGACAAGTTTTGGACCAGTTTGGCTCCCTTTTTTATTTAGGAGAGAGGAGAGATAAAAATATCCTACTATTTTTTAGTTTAAAACTCATCCACACATGTGAAATAGGCACCTCCTTGAAGGGCCCCCTTCTCCTTACCAATGTGTCAAAAATGAATGATTACTCCAAAATATCTCATTTTTTATTAATACTTCATAATTTTTAACTAATAAATCTAATACTTAGTCAAGTCTTCATCTTATGTGGGCATTTACTCATTTTTGGGTATTTTCTTTTATTCTTTGGATTTATCTTATCCCAACACTTGGATTAATCTTATTGGTCCATAGGAACCTTAATCCAAATTTTTTTAAAAATCTTGACCCTTAGGCTAAGGTCTTCTAAATCATTTTTAATTAATTCCAATTGCACCTTGGAAAATCTATTTTGATTTTTTGTTTCAGGGAAATATTTTTTTGATATTTGTAGAATTTATTTATCCAAAAATATCCCAATATTGATTTACCACTCTCTAGAAATTTTTATCTCACTAGGCCAAACAAGGAAAAATAATACTTTCTTATATTCAGAAACATAGAATGATTACGAGGGATTGAAGTAGAGGCTTGATTGTTATTCAGGCTGAGGAGGAATTGAAGTAGAGGCTTGATTGTTATTCAGGTTGAGGAGGAATCTTACATCCTCTCCCAATTGAAAAATGCGAGATTTCCTCATCTCGCAAAGTGGGGGTGATCCTTCGCCAATTTTTCTTCTTTCTGCCAGGTGGCGTCTTCTAGAGGGAAGAACTTCCACTTTACTAAGAATTCTCTGAGGACTCTGCTCCTGAGAATCTTCTCCCGAATGTTAAGGATTTTCTCAGGTTGGAGTACCATCTGGCCTTGAGTCGGAGAGATCAATTGTTCATCATCAAGCATGTGACTCGAGCTAGGTACATACTTCTTAAGCAAACTGACATGGAATACATCATGTACCTTGAGATGGGGAGGCAAAAGAAGTTTGTAGGCTAGGTCACCCACTTTCTTTATGACAACATACAGCCCACAATATTTGGGAGAGAGCTTCTTGTGCTTCCCTAAGGATAAGGAACTTCTTTTTGGTCATACTACTCGATGACAAGTTGAAAATGAGGTTGTTGTGCTAACCAAGCAAGAACCAAGTGACATTTAAAAACTTGAAGGATAAGACTTGGCCAACATTCTAGTTAATAAATTTGGGAGATTGTTATGAAAGGATAACACTAATGCAATACCACTAGTGGTTTGTAATAAGGGTTGGGGTCATGGTTTATAAGGGTTTGCATCATGGATAGTGGTGCAGGTGTGACGATAACTACCAAGCACTACTAGCATAAATAGGGAAGGCCTCCTTTAAGATAGACTAAATTCATTGTGAAACTGGGTGATGATACTATTACTAGACCAATGGGAAAACTTTATGAATACTTTTAGAAATGGGGAAGACCTCTTTTAGAATAAACTAAGCTCATTGTCAAAATGGGTGATGGTACTACTACCAAACCAATGGGATACTTTATGCTTGAAAGTCAAGATTTTCTCAATTATGCATCATCACAGGTGTGGTGATGGTACTGCTACCATACTAATGAGAATACTTTATGCTTGAGAGTCAAGATTTTCTTAATTATGCATCATCACACTTGTGTGGTGATGAACTTCCTTAAGCAAACAAAACTCTTATGATGCCATTTTGGGCCGATCATTTATGTCAAAATCTAAATTTATACATGATTAGTCTATGGATCATGTGTATGTTGGAGTGGAGATAAAGATAGCAACACACACACACACATATGTAGCATGTATGTTATGCATCATCACACTTGTGTGTGGTGATGAACTTCCTTAAGCAAACCAAACTCTTATGGTGCCGTTTTGGGCCGATCATTTATGTCAAAATCTAAATTTATGCAGGATTGGTCAACCACGGACCAAGTGGTACCACGAGCAAACCTAGTGGCACCAGTGCAATGTAGACCAAGTGGCTGGGTACCCACTACAAGGTGCCCACCACTAGGGGATTCACTCTCTTGGTGAATCACCACATTTTGACAAGAGGAAAAATGCTGCATGTGGAAAAATCATGAGGTGGCTTGGATGTCGGTGCTGCCAAGATGTTGCATGAGCGCATGGAGAGGTTCATGAGGAAAAGGTGAAGCTCTTAAGAGGAGAGAGAGATCGGCACCATGAGAGTAAAGGCAAGGATTCTCGAAATTCATCATACCTTGGAGAGAGAGAGAGAGAGAGAGAGAGAGAGAGAGAGAGAGAGAGAGAGAGAAAGAAAGAGCATCTTTCTATGCATAAAAACAAAATTGATGAGAATAATTCTTTTGAAATTAAAAAAAAATTCTTTATGCATCTTTCTAATAATGCCATTCCTAAAAAGCAACCAAAATACAAGAACTAGAGGAGTATCGCTTCCCCTTTCAAGAGGAGGACATACTCTCTATAGCAATCATGTACTTCGCAACTACTGTCTCCAGTGCAATGTTACAATGGATATCGTCAAAAACTTTACTCGGCCATCCCTCATCAAGAAGTCTTGCTAAGAGGAATGTGTCCAAATCTTTGCAGACAAGCATGGTTCTCGCTATCTTCACCTGAAATAAGCTAGTTAGAAGCTCACTTTTTTCTTTAAATAGAAGCCTCCCCCTTTGTTGGAGCTTAATAGTGTTTTATGCACTGTTACTCTACTCCTCCCAAGAGCCAAGAACCCTCAAACTATCAAGCCAAAGGAAAGCTCCCAGAATTCATGTAAGTTAGAAATCTTATATTTTTCTTTATTCTTTTAATGGTTTTCTAAATTGTTTGTTATCTTAAAATGATAAACAGATGCTATGCCTTCTTGGAAAGGCTTTCCCCCTCTCATTCTTAAAATCAGCCCTTCTTTATCCTAGTTAAGTGATCTAATAATTGGAATTAAACTTTTCATATTATTTCTCTCTTAAAAGTAAAAATTGATTATTTTAGAATGCTTTAAACCAATTGGGATTAATTCCTAAGTAGATTAAAACAACCGCTCCAAAGTTGTAGTGGGTGTGAATGATTCTTCCAATGAAGAAGTAGCTTTGTCTACCCCACCTAATTTTATGAATGTTGGAGCTGCAAAACACCTTGACCGGTCACGGTCTCCATCTGGACAAACAAGCTCTAAACGTCTACAAAACAAACTATTTCAAATATATGCGAGCGCATTAAGAAAAATTCGGTTGCTTGCAAGGAGTACTTACATGCCCTTTGGGATGAGATCCGTGGAAGTGGAAGCCAAAGGGGAGATACGTTAAGAGATGAGTGGACTCATCATCTCCTTAACAGTAGTGGTCACATGGAGGCAAACCAACTAGACATGATTTCTTTCATGGAGAACATGCATGTTGATATTGGGGAACGTCTAGGTGGATGTAATGGGCAATGTAAAGAATAAGTCGATTCTCTAAAAGAGCAAGTGTGTACATTAGGCTTGGAGGTATTGAGTCTAAAGATATCTGTCAATCGACTCAATGTAATTATGAAAAGTATGAGCCATGTGTTAGAAACCAAGGTAGTTGCTTAGAGATTTTGAGAGAGCAATAATGTTTTTCGCTCAAGGGACAAATTGTATTATAATTTTTAGATTTGGCTCTCCATTTTGGCGATATATATGAAATTTCTATTTCCTCAAATTCAATACTTCTCTCTTCTATTTTGTTCTTGCACTCTTATTTTTTGTGTGTTTATGTTCTTTATCTCTTTTAAATCTCTCTCTCTCTCCTAATCTCACGCCCCCCCCCTCTCTCTATCTCTCTCTCTGTCACTCTGTCACTCTGTCACTCTCTCTCTCTCTCTCTATGTCATTATCTCTCTCTCTCTCTTTCTGTAAGGTCCCTCTCCCACCCAAGCCATGTATGTGTCTCTTTTAATATAGATTTCAAGAAGGAAAGAGAGTGCACTTAGAGAAGAGTGAGACAATAAGGCTAGAAACATTAGGAAAGTGATAGAATAAAAATATTAGCTCCACAAATCCTAAAAGAAATAAGAAGACAAGAATAGTTCTATTAAGAGATAAGTATCTCCAAAAATAAAAATTTGAATTTAGGTGATAGAAGTCCATATTTAGAGTCCATGCACACTAAAAATGTGGAAAAGTAATGCATTTCTAAAGATGGCACTTTTGCGGCTATATATAGACTTTTTCGCCTATCATTAGGAACTCAATGGAGTCTTCTTGGGCCCTTTAATTTGGACGTTTAGTGAAATGCTTAAAATGCTAATCCATCTTTGACCAAGCCTAGAGGCCTAGTCCTAAAAGCATATATTTGATTTTTCACAAAAATAAAATAAAAATAAAAAAAGGAGATATTCCTAGATCTGGCCACCTAGGTGACTTTAAAGCTTTGTAATGGGCTGTCAGTCAGTAATCATAGCCTGCAGCAACCTTTTCGAACTCCAAACATTCCAAAAATTTGTCACTTTCTTCCCCCCTTTTTTGTGTGTACACCAGATCTCTTTCTCTCTCTAAATCTTCTCTCTAAAATGCCCTGCACTCCTTCTCCATGGAAAAAAGCGTCTTTCTCTACTCCAAAAGACATAGCTAACAGATCTGTACTCCTAAATGAGCCTTCTCTCTCCAAACCCACCGTAGTAGCCATGGCTTGCAGGGAAGAAGCTTACCATGAGCATTCTCTCTACAGTACTTGGTCCTCTCTCCATAGCTAGCAGGTCTGTACTCCTAAATGAGCCTTCTCTCTCCAAACCCACAATAGTAGCCATGGCTTGCAAGGAAGAAGCTTACCAGGAGCATTCTTTCTACAATACTTGGTTCTCTCTCCAAACCCACAGTAGTAGCACAGAAGAACCTTTTCATGAAGTATTCTCTCTCTATATTGCTTAGCAGCCATAGCTTGCACTAAAGAAGCTTCCCATTATGCATTGTCTCCTTTGCATTTTCGTCTCACCATTGCCAACCCTCTCTATGTTTCTTTGGCTCCCTTTCTGGCTTCTTTCTCTATCCACAATGCAGCTCTAGAGAAGCAACCCTCATCTCCATTCTTTCCATTATTTTTTGATACCATATCCTGCTCCTTCCACTCCTATTCAACCCAAGCTTACAAGCCTACTTTCTTGTAGATGGCACTACAAGACATCACCAATAAGCCTTCTAAGATCCGCCTTCAGGTTGATTTGGAGACAGAATACGCAACCCTACGCAATAGGCATGTTGCACCCAATATTTCATACGATCAGCTTCGAATGCAAGGAGCAAAGGCCATTGATCTTTGGATTGATGGAAATCTTTATCCACCAGATCCAATATCTGGTGCCCCTCCACCATTCAAAAGCATTACAAGTTTTCTTATGTTTGTTGGTGATGGTTTCAATGGGCTTCTTGGCTATTGTAGGAGATTACACATGTTGTGGCTAGATGAGGCAGCTGAAAAGAGGCAAACACAATTTGTCTTCGACCAGCTTCAAGCGGCATCGACTAAGCAGATCAATGGTTTGATGCAGAGGATTAAAGAGCTCTCAGAGGAGCTTGAGGTGCAGAAGAATAATCTAGCGGATCGTGTGCGCACAATAAATCAATTTACCAATAATTATGTTCGTCTTCAACACTCCACTCGTAATCTTCGGCGTCGTGTTCACCATTTCACTCATCTTCCCATGGGATATCACGCAAGGCAAAGAAAACGTAAAGCTGTTGGGTTGCTTTCAAAGACAGCAGGCGCATGCAAGAGGCGTAAACAAACAACCAGGTAAAATTTTTTGTAGGAATTATAGCAGCTTTGAGAAGCAATTAATGAATAAAGCATCTCTCATGGTTGACCATTGTGATTGTAGGGCTTGTGCAACAGCTATACTAGGATGTAACAACGCTGAGGACAATGTTAATGCCTCCCTTCTTCAGCATGTCCTTCAGGAGAAGGATATTATGGAAATGATAACAGGTTCTGGTAATGATAAGCTGCGGGAGACCCTTCGTCAACATTTCTTGAAGGAAATCAAAGAAATTGTCACCCCCAAAGAGATGCTTGATATATGTGACTCAGCAGGTATTAGCCAGAAAGGTTACAAAGCAATGTACAGGTCAATCACTTTAGGGTTGCGAGCAAAGGGAGTTATGCAATCCTTGCTTCCAACACTTTATAGCTTACAGATGGCAAAGAAGTGTGCTAATGGTGATATTGCATCCATGTTCGAGGGTGGGTACAAGTGGGTGGAGGATATTATGCCAATGCCAACAATCAAACCCTTTGAATACAATGCATATAACAATGTCTACATTGACATGGAAGTGCTACAAAAAGCAATGATTCAGTACTATGGCCTCACACTTGAAGAGACAGGTGGAAATGCCGTGTTTGTCTTGAAGCTGGATGAATGTCAAGTGGTTAAAGGTCAAAGACTGGAGCGTGTTAGTTTAACCTTGATGAGCCGAGCACTTAGAGGAAGGCCTTTAGAGACCCAAGAGTTGGATGCAACTGAAGACAGCAACAATAGGGGTCAAGGGCATAAGCAAGACTACTACGGCATTCAATCAGAGAAGAACATCTGGTGGCAAGCAGCATGGGTCCTCCCAAAAGAGAACCATGATACCTTGAGGTGGTATTTTGAACGGTCTGGCATTCAACATGTCGTCTCTTGTCAGGTCAATGGTCAGAAGCTTGATGTTCCCGGAATAGGCTGCTTTAACGTTGAATGGCACTTGGGTGGCGATCTAAAAACCTTAAAGTGTATGTTGGGTTGTAAAACAGGTGCGAATACTATATTCTCATGTGTTTACTGTTGTCATTCCAAGACAGCAGTAGACTCAAGAGTAAAAGGGAAATAACCTAGCAAAGGCAAAAGTCAAAAACAGGTGGGTGCAAAAAAAGCAATCGTTTTTTATGCTGAACAGAGGAAAGGATCAAAGGTATGGCATAATGGCATATTAAGTTGTGACCAGAGCAAGCCACCTAGTCGTGACCAGGAGGACAATGCTTGGAACCCAATCTTGGAAATTCCACTATGTCAAGTGCATGTGTGCACATTACATGCAAGACTGAGGATTTTGGATAAGCTATTGATGCTCCACATAAACTATGTCTGGAACATGGAGCCCGAAGATCGACGAGAAGAGTCAATACGTGCACTAGAGGGTGTACTTTCCTCTATGGGATTACATGCTGGAGCAGTGGTCTTGACAAAGGACAGAAAATCAAACCCTACACAAGACAACCCTAATAAAATTTGCATGGGTGGATCAAAGGCAAGACACTTGCTATCAAACCACTTGGGTTCTCATAGCCACACTGACTTTGAAATTTGGAAGAAGATATGTGATGTCACAACATATCGAGGAAATGATGCCAGGCTTGGCTTAAAACGTGCACATGTATGGGAGGTGTGTAATAAAATGGTCGATCTTCTAGAGCGACCTCACCTGGATGACCATGGTATTGAGGCACTTAAACAAGCCACTTGTAGATTCACAGAAGAAATGGTCGAGGCATGGGGAGAAACACACATTACTCACTACATGGTAATGTTGTATTTATATTGTCCTTGTAGTATGTTCTTCATACTGTTTGTTGACTTTTTGTAATTTTCTATGCAGCATATATTGTACGCACATGGGCCATACTTTCTCGATAGATATGGCTCTTTAGCACTTTGGAGCAATCAAGGCATGGAGAAATCACATTACCAGGCAAAGGCCGTGTATTTTAAGGGCACTCGCCATGGTGGTGGCAAAGTCAAGAGTAATGCACTCCATGAAATGTTCAACTGGTTCTATCGCGTTCTGGTTGGCAAAAAAAGGCAGAAAAGTCGCGGTAATTTGTCTCTTAGGCGTCAAATAATGAAAACTGTTAATGCAAGAAGAACTGAAGGATACAACAAATCAAATGCTAGGGAGAGACTACGGCAGTGGGTAGTAAGCAAGCATCGGTGTGGTTCCTCATGGGCTTAAACTCTCTGATTATAATCTTTTTGTGTTTTTAAATTTTCTAAAAGTTTTAAAAAATTATATTTATAGACATATTTAAGTCATTTTTCATTTATAGCCACCACATTTCAATTTCTTCTTTGTGCTCTACTCTCTCTTGCCCTCCCACTATCTCTTGCACTCGTACATACCTAGGCCATGCCAGAAGAACAGGAGCAAGACTTGCGGTTTTTCGATCAACTCGGCCCACTACTTGCTACAGCAAAAAGGACAAGTCTACCTATCGTAACAGAGCAAGAGGCAAAGGAGATGAGAGAAGAAGAGCGCAGGAAGGAGGCCGAAGAAGCACAACGCAGGAAGGAAGCTGAAGAAGCAGGGCCTAGTAGAGAAGCAGAAGAAGAGCGGCATCAAAAAGAAGCCGAGGAAGGTCAAGGGCAGCCACCGGAGATTGTTATTGAGGCCGACACCCTAGAACAGCTAGAGGTTATCTTACAGAACAGGGAGGTCGAGCTCTTGTCCTACGGCATCACGAAAGATACCATTGACAAAGAGTTTGCTCTTGTGAGGGCAGCTTGGGAGACAGAAATGCAAAAGAGACAGCAGCCCAAAGAGGACGCAAGGAGGGCAAGCCAAGCACAGCCACAGGCAGCCACAACATCCAGGCGGCCAATCAAGAAGTGTGGTAAAAGAATGGAGGGCAAGTTTCGGGACCAACAAGAAGAGGAAGAGCGTGCACAAAAGAAAAAGAAGTTCAGGTCTGAACGACCACCGTGGGAGAATCAAAGACCACCACCGCCTCCACCAGTTACAAAGAAGAAGAGAAAATGGAGGCCAGGGACAGTCGCGCTACGAGAGATTAGGAAATATCAGAAAAGCACAGATCTTCTCATCCCCAAGGCACCATTCTCTTGACTGGTGAGAGAAACAATGGAAAAATATTCTGACAGGGTTGACCGCATACAGAGCACAGCTCTTGAAGCTCTTCAAGAAGCTGCTGAAGATATTGTAGTTTCTGTTTTTGAAGACTCAGTGCTGGCTATGGTACATGCCAAGAGAGTTACTTTGAAGCCTGTAGATATGTCCCTAGCCCTACGTCTACGTTTAGAGCGTAGCCTTCTACCTCAATAGGCTAACCCATTTTGTAATTCTCCCTACAAAATTTTGTAATGTTCCCAAATTCCTTTGTAGCTTTTTCACACATTAATGAAAACTTTGAGTTGTGTTACATTCTTTGTTGAGTCCATTTTTTTTGTATGCTCAGTGCCAATGAACATTTCATTTAAAAATTATAAAAGCACTATACACACAGGAAAAAACACACACAAACACACACACACACACACACACACAGGTCGGCTTGAGTCTTCGCTAGTGGGGCTGACGATGAGGTGTATGGTCTCGTAGGGTTTTGCCTAGCATGTAGAGGCTGGAAGGCCGAATTCTAGATTATCAACAGTATAAAGGAAAAGAATAAGAGAGCCGGTTTGGCTTGTATGGAATTGATTCTTGTATAAACTTTTTTTAATAAATCTTGTCTTTGGCATTATTGTACTGTGGAAAGAGTTTGTTTTAACAAACCTTGTGAAAAAAAGGGCCTTAATTAAGGAACATGTTTATTTATGTCAAACAGGGTGGTAGGATTAATTAGAAACCAAATTGATGCGTGAGTAGGGTGGAAAGTGGGATGATTGAATGCCCCGACGGCACCATCCTACGGATGGGTGGACCCGATTAGTTGGGTAGCTTTCAACAGATTAAGTGAAAGCCCTACGGTAGATAAATAGGTTCTTGGGCAACTCTATTCTAGAAGACTAGGCCAGCAGCTGTGCCTTGCATGGATGAGGGAAAAAGGATTGTCTCTAGGAATCAAGATTAGTAGTTGCCCAAATTATGATCAATTACCCTATGGGTGATTTGATTTTTAGAAGACCACGCTCCCCCTGCGAGATAGGACTAGGTCTTACCTACAAATCGTATCCTTGAATTTTTGCATGGTCAAGGTGTCGACGAGTAGGAAATTTTCTCCAAGTTAAGACTTAGTAGACTATCTTAAGTGTTTCCCCTATTTTGGAAGGGGGGAACCTTACACTTTCTCTCTATTCTCTCTTTGAAGAGGGATTGTCTTTGTTATCCTCCCTTGTGTATGTGAAGTTGGATTGTATATGTTGCACCCACTTATCTATTATAAACTTCTCTAAGAATTACATTGTTTTAAGCTGAGTCTATCTAGAGTAGGGTCACATGTGATAATGGATGTTGAAGGAGAATAAATGTAGTAAGGTAGTATTATGTTGTTGTTGAAGTTAAGAAAAATAGTATTTGTTATTTTGTGTTTCGAAGGAGTTTCGAAGGAGATTGAAGATGGTTAGGAGCTGTGCATACTTGAGTTTGAACCAAGTTTGTCGGCTTTGAATTTTGGATGCAACACGCATGACTTGCCATTAATCGGTCATAGTGGACAAGGGCTTGCATTCGAAAACAAAATGTTGCTAATCTAATGGATTGCTTTAACATAAGTGGAATTGAGACATTTGGAAGGGTTGATAATAAGGAGCATAGAGAACTCTATGGAGAAATCCACTTACATTCAAGTAATAGAGCAATTGCCAATGCTAGGGTTCTTCAAGAACCTATCAACGAACATCAGAATGCTGAGACACATAGAGATATGGCACGAGGCCCTTTTTCATTTGATTTAAATGAGTTTCTTATGGATGACAATTTTCATTCTGTAGAGCCTATGTCGTTGGTGATGTAAAAAATATTAAATCTGAATGCCACTCTATAAGGCGGGTGTTTTCTTTGCCTTGGAATGTTAAGCACCCAGCAACTATGGTGGTATATTATGGAGATTATACTCTTCACTCATTAGGAGCCCTTTCTTATAAGTACAATAATTTGAAAATGTGAGGCATCAAGAAAGCTTGGACAATATGTGGGCAATGTAAGGTTCCCCTCTTCCAAAATAGGGGAAACACATAAGATAGTCTACTAAGTCTTAACTTGGAGAAAATTTCCTACTCGTCGACACCTTGACCATGCAGAGATTCAAGGATACGATTTGTAGGTGTAAGACCTAGTCCTATCTCACAAGGGGAGCGTGGTCTTCTAAAAATCAAATCACCCATAGGGTAATTGATCATAATTTGGGCAACTGCTAATCTTGATTCCTAGAGTCAACGCTTTTTTCCTCATCCATGCAAGGCACAACCGTTGGCCTAGTCTTCTAGAATAGAGTTGCCCGAGAATCTATTTATCTAACGTAGGGCTTTCACTTAATCTGTTGGAAATCTACCCGACTAATTGGGTCCACCCGTCCATAGGATGGTGCCATTGGGGCATTCAATCCTCCCACTTTCCACCCTACTCACGCGTCAATTTATTTTCTAATTAATCTTACCACACTGTTTCACATAAATAAACATGTTTCTTAATTAAGACCCTTTCACAAGGTTCGTTAAAACAGCCTCTTTTCACAATATAATAATGCCAAAGATAAGATTTATAGAAAAAAAAGTTTATACAAGAATCAATTCCATACAAGCCAAACCGGCTCTCTTATTCTTTTCCTTTATACTATCGATAATCTAGAATTCGGCCTTCCAGCCTCTACATGTTGGGCAAAACCCTACGAGACCATACACCTCATCGTCGACCGCTAGAGCGAGGACTCAAGCCGGCCTGTCATCCCCTTAGGCTCCGTCGCTTGATCTTCCCGCCCCTCAGAGGGATGTCTACGCAATAGGGTAGGCTTGTTCACCGCACTAGCATGGGCCCTCAGAACTAGGCATCATCATAATCACATGTCCACCCTCACGGGGTGGAAATCCAATTCCCAGTGACATAGGAGGGGATTACCCAAGGCTCTGACTCCTGGGCTTGCTACTACCTCTGCCTATGACTATGCAAGTCTAGAGCGGAGTTAGCGAAGTAGGGGAGAAGATGTACCTGCAGATTAGCAATAAAACCAGCAAACATACCCATAGCAATGAAACCAGCAAACATATCCATAGAAATCAAGAAAAAAAATATTTTCTTTTCAATAATTAATTATACTATTTTTATAATAATTTTTATCTTAATTAAACTTTAATTAGTAAATCAATTAAATAGATCACTACTAGCAATTAATCGAGAAGCCCGGGCCATACCTCAACCCCCAAGAATATTATATATTTAAAAAATTAAAAATATATATACCTTATAGAAATTATGTAAAAATTTATCGTTTATCGTTGCCTTTGCTCGTTAACAAGAGCTTTAGAACTTGAAATAGGAGAATGGAGAGTCTCCTAATACCTTCTTGTAGAAATGGAATTATTCGACCATCCCTGAGCTTAATGTCCTCTCACTCGTACTCGGACTATTCTCTCTTTGAAGGACTATGGCAAAGTAGCCTTCTCTCTCATAGAGCTACGGCATACTATTCTTCCTTTAAAAGAAAACTATGGAGTTGTGGTCTCTTCCTCCGAAATACCATAGCAATCTAGCCTTCTCTTCTAAGAGATTAGATAAGAATGAAGGGATATATACATCCTTTAAAATAAAACTATGGAGTTGTGGTCTCTTCCTCCGAAATACCATAGCAATCTAGCCGTCTTCTAAGAGATTAGATAAGAATGAAGGGATATATACATCTCAAGGTCTAGGATTACCTTGAGGCTTCTTGCTACCTTCTTACAGTTTTCCTATATAGAGACCCTTACAAAACCAGAAAATTGTTTTGGTCATAGCTCTGTGATAAAAACTCTGAATATGGTTATATAACTAGTCAAAAAAATCGGAAGGCATCTAGTCTACAAGCCATTAGGGGTAGAATAGACGGAAGCATCTGTATATAGCCGCAAATGTGCCATCTTTAGAAATGCGTTGCTTTTTCATATTTTTAGTGTGGATGGACTCTAAATGTGTAAAAGTACTCTAAATATGATCTCCTATCACATAAATTCAAATTTCTATTTTTGGAGATACTTATCTCTTAATAGAACTATTCTTGTCTTCTTATTTCTTTTAGTATTTTTGGAGCTATATATTTTACTCTCTCACTTTCCTAATGTTTCTAGCCTCATTGTCTCACTCTTCTCTAAGTGCACTCTCTTTCCTCCTTGCAATCTATATTAAAAGAGACACATACATGGCTTGGGAGGGACCTTACAGAGGCAAACACTATTATGAAAGTGAGAAGGTCTCTTTACTACCTTTGGAAAATCCACCCCCTACAATGGTTGAGTTGTTACTTGGTAATGATAATGCAAGTAAAGAATACAGAAAGAATATACACTCTTATAATAATGCCTTGGCATTCGTTTCGCTGGGTGCTCACTTGGATGGTCAATTCACTAGGGGGAGAGGAGTATTCAATTTTTGAATCCATGGTATCACCTATCATCGTGTTGGTTCTGTAATACTTGATGAAACACGAGATGTGGCTCCTCGACTTACCCGGCTTTATGTGTATGATACAGAACATGAATTAGAGAATAGACTTCATGGGATGTCCTCTTTAAAAATCATAACATTCTTGAAAGGCTGCAAACAATGATGTATGGACATAATCCGTACGCCCGTGCACTTAGTTCAATGAGAGAAATTATGCTGTCAAGTCCACATTTAGATTTGAGAATGGTTATCACTAAAGCGCGATCAACCTCAAGGCAATACTTGGTTCCTATAGGAAGTGAGGTAGCAGCTATCATGCCGAGTCAAGGAGATGATTTTCATGTGGGGCATAGAGACATTGAAATAATGTCGTTCACATGTGCTATAAAAAAATATCTAACTTGCGTAACTCATATATGCCTCTGTTGTATGTTCTTCTATTTCTTCGAGGAGAGGATGGTTGGCATGTTGGAATTCCACTCAATGGTAGGAATAGAGAAGGTTCAAATGAGGAGACAAAGACCGTAACTCAACAACAATATTATGCATATAGACTACAGTTAAGGAAAGATACAAATGCATGCCTTTTACGCTGTGGTGGTCTTTTGCAATAGTACATTGTTGATGCATATAGTAGCATGGAAGAATCCAGAGTAGTATGGATACGCAATAACCAAAAAGAATTGTGTGCTGAAGTATGCCAAGGTCTTGCAGATATGATAAATTTAAGCGATGGGGTTAATAGAGTCTCTACAGGCATTGCTGGATGCAGGGTAGTATTGCCATCTACATATAACTGGACACAGGGTAGTACTGCCATCTACATATATTGGGGGCCTAGATATATGCATCAATTGTACCAAGATTCAATGGCTATTGTTAGGAAGATGGTTAAACCTGACCTATTTATTATCTTTACTTACAATCCCAAGCGAGATGAAATAACCAATGCTTTATTGCCAAGTCAGGTTTCCCAAGATCGACCCGACTTGACTGCACATGTATTTTATGAGAAGCATAAGGACATGATTCACTTATTGGTTAAAAATCAATATTTGGAAGGATATCAAGATTTATTTATGTTATTGAATTTTAAAAAAGAAGCTTGCCACATGCACATATATTATTGATATTGTAAAGTGGATGTAAACCGATTGAGATCCCTCACTACTATGATATGTTGATATGTGCTGAACTTCCTGACAAGGTGATGTTTCTTGAGTTGCATAGCATAATTAGTCTTGTAATGTCCATGGACCATGTGGTGAACTAAATATGCGCTCTCCTTGCATGGTTTATGGGAGTTGCAAACATCGATACCCTCAATAGAATATGTCATGTAGCTAGTTAAAAGAACCGGAAGGTATCTGGTTTATAAGCCATCACGGCCGGGTAGAATAGGCAAAAACGTATGTATATGGCCGCAAATGTGCCATCTTTAGAAACGAGTTGCTTTTTCATATTTTTAGTGTGCATGGACTCTATATATGTAAAAGTACTTTAAATATGACCTCCTAAATTCAAAATTCTATTTTTGGAGATATTTATCTCTTAATAGATCTATTCGTATCTTCTTATTTCTTTTCAGATTTTTGAAACTAATATTTTTACTCTATCACTTTCTTAATGTTTCTAGCCATATAGTCTCTCTTGAAGTGCACTCTCTTTCTTCTTGAAACCTATATTAAAAGATAATCGTTACATGGCTTGGGAGGGATATTACATGAATGGACATTTGTATCCATGTTTTAAGGCTGTATGTGAAGCCAGAGGGATGTTAAAGAGTGATGAGGAGTGGTACATGTGTCTCCCAGAAGCTGCAATTCAGAATACAGGATTCCAATTGCATCAATTATTTGTCATTATAATGGTTTTTTGTGAGCCTATATACCCCAGACAGCTTTGGGACAAATTCTCCACCGAACTTTCAGAAGATTTTTCCATTCCTTGTAGAGAGGGTATGTCATCATTCTATAGCAAAGAATCAGGCTTTGTTGCACATGCAAGATCTTTTACAACAATATGGAAAATGACTATCTGATTTTGAAGGGTTGTCTATTCCTGATAGATCAAGTGTTGTCACTGTTAACAATGGTTTGGTGATGGAAGAGATGATGGTTGATTCTAATCAGCAGGCTGATTTGTCTATTTCCATGGAAAGGGGTCTTAATAGTTGTCAATCAAGAGCACTTGATACTATCCTTGCAGCTGTTTCTTTGAACCAGGGTTGTGTTTTTTTCCTTGATGGACCAGGTGGATCAGGAAAAACGTATCTTTTCAATGCCTTGCTATCTCGATTGCATGGAGAGAAACAAGTTGCCTTGGCATGTGCATCGTCTGAGTAGTTGCACTCTTACTCTCAAATGGTCGTACAGCTCACTCACGTTTCAAAATCCCATTGGTGCTCAATGCTTCTAGTACATGTGGAATCAAAGCTAATAGCCCATTGTGAGCTGAGGTGTTGAAGCTTACAAGGTTAATCATTTGGGGACGAGGCTCCAATGATACATCGATACGCATATGAAGCACTGGATAGGACATTGAAAGACATTATGCAAAGTGATACAATGTTTGGTGGAAAAGTTATGATCTTTGGTGGTGACTTTAGGCAAATCTTACTGGTTGTGCCAAAGGGATCGCGTGAGGATATTGTTGATGCAACATTTTACCGGTCACATATTTGGAGATATGTGAATGTTTTAAAGCGCACCCAAAACATGCAGGTTAGACAGAGTGCTTATAATTGTATAGAACATGAATTTGTCAAATGGACATTACAAATTGGAGATGGCTCTATAGGCTAGCCAAACAATGAAGGCAGAGTGGTAATTCCACCATAAATGTTGATCCATGGCAACTCTGTTTTGAGTTTGGTAGAATGGGTATACAAAGATCTTCAGAGAGTGGAGGATTATGCATGCTTCTTCAAAGACCGTGCTATTCTTGCACCACGAAATCTAGAGGTTGATGAGATCAATGAACTAGCCTTGAGTGCGTTGCCCGTTCTAGAAAGAGAATACCTCAATGCAAATTCAGTTGTTTCTTCCGAGAATGACGTAATATTGTATCCAATTAAGTACTTGAATAGTTTGAACTTAGGTGGTGGTTACCCTCCTCACCACTTGTTTCAAAGATTAATGCTCCTATCATGCTGCTCCGCAATTCAAACCCTTGACGGGGACTTTGTAATGGTATCAGATTGATATGCAAGCAATTTAACTCAAAGGTAATAGAAGTAGAAATCATTACAGGTACAAACATTGGAGACATGGTCTTTATTCCCAGGATAACATTTATACCTACTATGCTTCAACTACCTTTTGACATGAGAAGGAGACAATTTCTTATCAAGTTAGTTTTTGGTATGCCAATAAATAAGTCCGTCACGTGTTAGATCATCCGATGCAGTGAAAGTGTGTGTAAAGCATATTGTGGAATACGAAAGCAGCACAAAAGATTCAAACAAAGTATTCACAACTAATGTTGTCTACAAGGAGGTTTTGAAAATGACATGCAGAAGAATGTAAATGTAAATGGCAGCCTTCAAATGTTAGAGATTACATTTAAACATAACTCTGTACAATGAAGTAAGCATTTGAATGGAGAATGTTTGCAAAGATGTGACATGTGTAATCTTTGTTTGCTTCTACATTGCTTTTATATACAGTGCCATTATTTTATTCCTTGCTTGGCTCAAGCTACTGATCACACACACACACACACACACACACACACATATACATAGAGAGAGAGAGAGAGAGCTATATTTGATATCAGGGGTATATTGCTTAGGATGGATGTTGCAAGGAGATTGTTTTTGTTTGTTTATGGTGATGGACAAGATATTGAAGGTAATGTTTTTAGACGGTTGCTATAATATAGGTATTATTGTTTTCCAAAACCTGTTTAATATTCATGGCTGAATTGTAGACCACCCTCCATTTTGGGAAGGATAAGAAACATCTCCAATTATCGAGCTATTAGAGAGCACCGATGTTTTACGGTATATATAGAAACTTCCTTTTTATGTAGCTTTTGCGTTTTGGTGGATAAATTTATATTGTTATTGATACATTCTTTTTGCAACAGGGAATATCTTTATTTTTTAGAACCCAGATTATTGTTAGGATTGTATGGTCGAGACACTTACAAACGAAAGCTTTGGGCTCTTTGGAATTTACAATCTAAGATTGCGGAAGATTGCGGATCAACTTCATGTAGGTGTAATGTTTGTGGACTATGAAAAGCCTGATAAGTTAGATTTGCGGTACATAGGCATTGGACAATACATAATTTTTTGATTTGCTGTTTACAAGCCTATTCAAACCCCGTTCGCCTCAAATATTAATCCACCAAATGAGTTTTGTAAGGTTTTATCCTTATCCTTCTTTTTTTCCTTAAGAATTATATCTCAATAGCTAATGTTTTTATCTTGAATATATTTTGCTAGATGGAGGTGAGGAGTATAGGCTTCCAAGGAGAGAGAATCCAGTTGTCCAAAAATTGTTTTGAAGGCATGTTCAGGTGTGTTAAGATTGTCAACATTTTATTGGATTGGAATGCTAGATGTATATTTATATGCCAAGTTTGGCGCTTTAGGAGCTTCTATATGGATATATACGGCAAGCATGATGTGTTTATATAGAAGGTTAGCAAGTTGTGGACCATGAAGTCCAAATATAAGGCTTATCTCTACTCAGCCTCATAGGACATGCATTTTTTTTAAATATATGGAATTGGCTAAAATTAGGAAGTGCGACACAACATACACACCCATGTGTGCCACCGCTTGCGCAATGGGTGCTTGGACCCATGCCCTTGGGACTCTTGGGAAAAAATCTCTCTCCATTTGTACTAATTGGAGGTCGACAAGGACGAGACATCTATTTTATGCATGCAAGATTACTCTTGCTCGTCTCAAGGATGGGTCATGCCATTAATTGTCTATAGTAGAGGAAAGAACTGCCATCGTTCGTCAGAGGGAGAGAGCAATTGTTGCCATCATCTGCCATGTTTTCAAACATTATCTCTTTTTCGTGTGGTTGAAAATCACACAAAAGGTTTTAAAACCTTAGCCATCCCTTAAATAAGACGTTGTCCACATGGGCACCATTGAAGCCATCATCAACAAAGTTTTTTGCATCTGTTCATCATAGCAATCATTGGCAAGATCAGCACTACGCTTATCGAACAAAAATAAAAAAATTTCATAAACTTTACAAAATTAATGAAGCCAAGAACATTGTCCATCCCATCGTCATAAAAGAAAATCTCAAATATGTTGTAAGCAGCCAAATGAGCACGCAATCAAAAACCCTCACTACCCTAACCTAAATCATATGTTGTAAAAGCCACCAAATGAGTAGGTAAATTAATGTAAATCACTCGACCACCAACAAAGAGTAGCCAAAGTAACACCTTGGGGGAGTGAAAATCAACTTGACCACCTCTAAAATAACCTCTGAGCTAGAGAGTAACCAAGCTAAAGAGCCTTTGAGTTACCTAGCCAAGTTAGAAATGAGGAGGGGGGGTGAAAATATGTTGTAAAATCAACATCCAACCACCTTGAGTAGCAAAAATATTTGGCACCAAGGATGGGTGTTAAGACATGTGGTTTGACAAAGAGCACAATGAAAAGATAAGGAGTGAGTTGAGTAAGCCAAACAAGAACAAAGTCAAGCAAGAAGCCACATGAGCAAAGGGGTTTATCCCACATTGATGTACAAGCCCAAGGGTGCACCTCCTTATATAAAAGGGGAGAATTTCAAGCAATGAATCATATCACTTGCACACACCTCAAGCCTCTTTAGGAGTACAAGTCTTAATCTTGTAACCTAATTATGCTTGAGTCTATTACAAATACTTCATCATCATGAGTTCACTTAGGTATCATCCACCTTAGATTAGTTTTGTTAATTGTGTTGTCATTAGAGTAGGATTAGAATATAATTAGGTAGTTGATTGTCATAAGGGGAGCTCAATCCATGATTTTCAACATGTTCAGCCTTTTATAACCTTAGAAAGATCTAGAGAAATCAAGCATGAATGTGCTAGATCATCCACACAAACCTCCTTGGAAACATCTGGAGAATTTGGCGTTCAAAATTTGTTCCTAAAGTATGCCACCCTTGCATTCATTAAGGTTCGCACTCCTCGAAATTTGTTCGCCACCCACATAAACAAATTAATTTATTCGTTATGAAATTGATTCTCAACACGTTCAACCTTTTATAACCTTGGGAAGATCTAGAGAAACCGAGCACGAACGTGCTAGATCGTCCACGCAAACCTCCTTGGAAACATCTAGAGAATTTGGCATTTGAAATTCGTTCCTAAAGTATGCCACCCTTGCATTCATTAAGGTTCACACTCTTCAAAATTTGTTCGCCACCCACACAAACAAATTAATTTATTCATTATGAAATTGGACACCCATATTTGCTAAAGAGACTAGTAATAGTGGTTGAACCATTTTTAACTTTGGATGACCCAGTGTGAAAACTAGTCACTTGTATGTAAGTAATTTTAACACTAAGGAATACACATTTATTTCCTTGCAATACTTGTGAGCTCCTCTCCTCTCTCCTCTCTACTCTTTCTTGCTTGTGTGCTATTGGATTCTTGCATGTGATATGGAATGCTTACATCAATAGGTGTGCTTTTAGGTTGCTCCCCCTCATTAGCTTCTTCTTCAGCCACTTTTGTGAGAGAGAATGATCACACATGCCATTCTCTTTTGGATTCCATGTAGGCATAAAGAGCTCTTCCTTTACCCCTATAGCCAATAAAGCATTTCGGTGTGACAACAGGGATGAGCTAGCGTACCCACATAGAGAAGTTGCATTGCAACTCAAAGAGCAAGACCCAATGACACATGATTTTGTAAGGCTAAGGTAAACACCTTACTTGAATACCTTGCATTATAGTTGCATTACGGCTCAAAGGAACATGATTTTTCAAGGCTAAGGTAAACACTTGACTTGAACATATTGCCTAAAAGTTGCATCTTCTCTTTTTTTGATTATCTTTCCTTAATATAATTTGCAAGAAAGCCCTCTCAATAACAAAAGTTAAGAAAGGGATAAAAAAGGGCTATTATGCATATTAGTAGAAAAGATAAAAAGACATAGTTTGAAATCATGCTTAAGTCTTCAATAGTTGGCCTAAATGGGGATGGTTAGGGATGATCATAAGGATTAATATGTATCATAATATCAGGTCAAGAATAGTCTTAAACTTGCCAAAGCCATCTCGTAACATGCCTTTATTCAACCCAAGTGACATCACTTATTTAAAAGGATACCTCTAGTTTGCTCTTTACAATGTTTTCATTTACATGTAACCAATGTTTCATTTACATGTAACCAAGTTATAATTATTTTCCATTGATTCTCTGATTGAAAATTATAGTCTCTTAAACTTGCCAAAGCAATCTCCTAACATGTCTCTATTCAATTCACGTGACATCACTTGTTGAAAAGGATACCTCTAGTTATGCTCTTTCATTTGCATGTAATCAAAGGTTAACTATTCCCCATTGATTCTGAAATTTTCAAAGATATAATCCTATTGACCAATTAACTCAACAAAATATTCTACTCAATCCCCTTAATCACCTCCAAAAAGTGGCACTTAGAAGTGTTCTATGAGTCATGAAATATGAGCCATTGAAAGTCTCTTCAAAGTTTCCCTTCATTCTCTGTCGAGTTCCATATAAGAATATTCAAAAGCTCACAATTTGACATATGTCAATGAAGATTCAAAACCCTAGCATACTTATCCAATAAAGAAAAACAATATGATTCCCAAAATCTTATATAGGCAAGAATAGGTTCACACTCTACCTTCAACACTAGTGAGAGAGAATGAAGGAGATCTCTCACATGGGCTTTTTGCCTTCTCTTGGTACTTATGTGTTGGTGCCTATTGTCCTTCCCTAGTGGTTTGATCCCCAAGCCCATAGGTTGCCTTGAAACTTAAATGCAGTGGCCAATTCTCCCCCCAAAATTTTGTATAAATTTTAAAGTAGAGTTTCCTCCTCATGAGCCAAAAATTCAACCAATTAATCCCCAATTCCATATTCTTAAAATAGAGCATTAGATCTAGTTACTTTTTCCTTGTATCACCAAGTTCTTGAGGTTATTAACCTTCTCACCATTAAAATTGTGAGGCTAACCACCATGACCTCTTACATGCACCATTAAAATATGAGGTTAACTACCACCTCTGACATGCACCATTAAAATGTGAGGTTATTACCTAAGTTCATGCATACCACTAATAATTAATCACCACCTCTCTTACATGCCCCATTAAAATGTGAGGTTAGCACCTAAGTTCATGCATAACACTAATAATAATACACCACACCTGTTACATGCCCCATTAAAATGTGAGGTTAGCACCTAAGTTCATGAACAACATTAATAATTAAACTTTACATGATTAAATAATTGAAGCTTTATCCACACACAAGAGAAGGTTCACATACTTACATTCTTTTGTCCATATCTTCCCGAGCTTTGTGTTTGATTCCATATGGCATGCTAGAATCCAACCAAGGTTGTGCACACTTAACACTGTAAATTTCCAAATTTCCAAACACTATAAAAATTATATATATGTGTGTAAATCTATTTAAGTGTGTGTGTGTGTGTGAGAGAGAGAGAGAGAGAGAGAGAGAGAGAGAGAGAGAGAGAGAGAGAGAGAGTTTCTATGTGAGAGAGTGTGTGTGAAGAGAGAGAGTGAGAGAGAGAGAGAGAGAGAGAGAGTTTCTATGTGAGAGAGTGTGTGTGAAGAGAGAGAGTGTGAGAGAGAGAGAGAGAGAGTTTCTATGTGAGAGAGTGTGTGTGAAGAGAGAGAGTGTGTGTGTGTGTGTGTGTGTGTGTGTGTGTGTGTGAGAGAGAGAGAGAGAGAGAGAGAGAGAGAGAGAGAGAGAGAGAGAGAGTTTCTATGTGAGAGAGTGTGTGTGAAGAGAGAGAGTGTGTGTGTGTGTGTGTGTGTGTGCATGAGAGAGAGAGAGAGAGAGGCTGAGAATTTCTATGTAGGAGATATTTTGTGTGGGAGGAGATAGTGTGTGTTTTCATTAGTGTATGTGCGGTGTGTACATGTGTGTGTGTGTGTGTGTGTGTGTGTGTGAGAGAGAGAGAGAGAGAGAGAGAGAGAGAGAGAGAGGCGACAGATAATTTCTACGTAGGAGATAGTTTGTGTGGGAGGAGAGAGTGTGCGTTTAGATTAGTGTATGTGCGATGTGTACATGTGTGTGTGTGTGTGTGTGTGTGTGTGAGAGAGAGAGAGAGAGAGAGAGAGAGAGAGAGAGAGAGAGAGAGAGTATATGCATGCATGTGCGTACATCTGCATCTATGTGTAGAATGTTCTTGAGAGAGAGAGAGTGAGATGGGGCAGACCTGGAGAGAGAGAGAGAGAGAGAGAGAGAGAGAGAGAGATGTAATGAGGGAAGGTGAAAAGAGAGAGAGTGAGAGATAGAGAATAAAAAGTATCTTTTATTAAAATATAAATTAAATAGAAAACATATATGTATATTTCTATGTAGGAGATAGTTTGTGTGGGAGGAGATAGTGTGTGTTTTCATTAGTGTATGTGCGGTGTGTACATGTGTGTGTGTGTGTGTGTGTGTGTGTGTGTGTGTGAGAGAGAGAGAGAGAGAGAGGCGACAGATAATTTCTACGTAGGAGATAGTTTGTGTGGGAGGAGAGAGTGTGTTTAGATTAGTGTATGTGCGGTGTGTACGTGTGTGTGTGTGTGAGAGAGAGAGTATATGCATGCATGTGCGTACATCTGCATCTATGTGTAGAATGTGCTTGAGAGAGAGAGAGAGTGAGATGGGGCAGACCTAGAGAGAGAGAGAGAGAGAGAGAGAGAGAGAGAGAGAGAGAGAGAGAGATGTAATGAGGGAAGGTGAAAAGAGAGAGAGTGAGAGATAGAGAATAAAAAGTATCTTTTAATAAAATATAAATTAAATAGAAAACATATATGTATATGTGTGTATACATGTGTGTGTGTGTGTGTGTGTTTTTATTTACATTTATATATACATACATACATATGTATATGTATATATATGTATATGTATATATATATATATATACAGGATTAACCACAACCCCACCCTCCACGTGGGCAAAGGAGGTGGGGCTATTTCAAAATAACCACTCCTCCTGCAAGCGTGAGGAGGAGCCAAATGTCACATCTTCCAATGCAATTTTGAAATTGAATCTAAGAAGATCTCATCTCACATCTTTCAAATTCAAAAAATAAAGGCTATTGCTATTTCAAATTCAAAAAATTCTATTTCAAATTCAAATGCTAGCCGTTTGGGTCGTCCTCTCTTTCTCTCTTTGGAGGGTTGCACGCAACACCATACAGCTCATTGCTTTAGTGTCTACATAGCCTTCTTCTTGCATCTCAAGCCAGAGACGATGGAAGACCTCTTGGCAGTGAACTCCGGGGGAGTGCAGGGACGTCGAGGGGGATGGTGTTCCCATGTAAAGGAGCATTTCGGAGATGTAGAAGAGGGGTGAGAAGGAAGACTTCACTGCAAAGCATAGGCCGGCCTTTTAATAGGTTCTTATTCAGCCTCTTGGACAGTAGCCACCCCGCCTCTCCATCTGCAACATCGCTCCTAACGATGAGCTTTTTCCTCTCCTTACAAGAAAGACATCCTTTTTGCCGTAGCATTCCACTCTGTTGGAAGCATTTTCATTTCTTTCTGCACTTCATATCTAGTCAAATCTGAATCTTGGTTCGCCTTTCCGTCCCGTGTGTGGGTGTGTGCTTTGGGGGTTTGGAGGGTACAGAAATTAGCATTTCCCCCTAGCTTCAGTTGTGCAAGATTGCTCATTAATAAGCGTTTTCTTGCATTTCAACTCTTTTAGCGTCTGGATCGCTCTTCAACCATCCTCTCTGCCTGCTTTTTGGAGACGTCACCGCTTTCAGCAGGATGTCGGGTCCTCAGAAAACCTTCAAGTCAAATTCACAGGTGAAAAAGAAACCAACGGAAGGCAAGGGAGGTTGTGCCATTGTTGCTGTTATTGCTACCTCACCAACGAAAGGCAAGGGCGGTTATGCCGCTTCTGTTGTTGCTGCGTCACCATCAGATTCAAATGAAGATGTGAAGGCTTGGTGGTATGAAGCGGGAGGTGATAGATTCAAAGGCATGGGGGTATGGAGCATGAGGGCTTTGCCTGAGGGGTTAGGCATGGTGATGGTCTAGCCTCAGGCCCGAGAGTGCTCCTACAGCTACTGCTAAGTGGTAAGCTGCACCAAGGTGAAATACTTCCCAGAGGGCCATGTAGAGCATGCAGCCTCACCACCCCAGCTCCTTCGTAGCATTGCCCTTACCAGCACTATACTGTGTGGGGTTGTCTCTATCAATTTTCTTGCCGTCGACACACACAGAGACGAACAAAGTCTACGCCCGCATCCACTGCTCTAGGGATAGATGACTTGCTCTCTACTGCAAGACCATCACCCGACCAGCAGGTGAAGGAGGAGGTACAAAAGAAAGAGCCACTACCGTAGGGAATTTAAAGGCGAGCAACACCACCAGCCACCACAGGACGTAGAAAGCCGTAGGACACCAGGAGCTGGTTGGCGTAGCTTTGACTCATGCATGGTCGTAGAAAGCTTTCATCGCTATTAGTATGAACTTTTGTCCGACATACGTAGCACCACCACTCACCACCTTCTCCTACGCATCAAGAAACATGCGTAGTGGCCTGTGTGTCGGGGTAGCACTATAGCCAAGATGAGGAGAGTGTTCTAGCAGTGGTGGTGGAGTGCAACGTCAGAAGAGGTGGCGATTCTGGCCATCGTCGTGCGGCTCTCAGAAGGCAGTGGTGATGTGGCAGCTCTCAGAAGGCAGTGGTGATGTGGCGATTCTGGCCATCGTGGCAGCTCTTAAAAAGCACTAGTGATGTGGCAAAGCTCAGAAGGCAGTAGTAGTGGAGCGCAACAAGGAAGTAGCACTGTTGTTGGAGAGCTTTCCAGAGCAATAAGGCTGGTTTCATGCGCATTTCTGGGCCCCAATGGCCACACCATCAAATGTTTATGTCCAATGACATTCTGCTACGCACTTAGTGCAAGATCAAAGGTGCTCCATACTTTGTATAATCCCCCATTCAAGGTGACATTGGCAAAGGGCACTAATCAGAATTTTTGGAAATCCAAGGTTTTAAAATATATTGTGGTAGACCTAGGCTTTGGGACAATGAGGCGAAAAGTGTGCCAAGGCAGCTCCACCCACTAGGGTGACAGACTTGAGTTTGTGAACCTTTGGGACTCTAGAGGAATTGTATATATTTATGCTGAGAATGTGCATCCAAAGTTGAGAGTTTCAGGCTGTTATACATCATTAATGAAGCACAAACTTGAGTGGAAATGGCTAGAGGAAAGTTAGAGGGAAAGGTGGGATCAATAAAATGAAGGGAAAAAGGGGGGTAATCAAAGTGGGTAACTACAGGGTAAAGGTGGCAGTAGAGGAGAGAGAGAGAGAGAGAGAGAGAGAGAGATTGTGAGCTAAAGTATACGAGGTCAAAAGCCATGGGTGGTATCCAGGCAGTGCGCATGGAGCGGAGGAGGGGCCAGAGGGTGTGAACATGGGTTGGGTAGTGGCAAAAGATTTGAATAAAAGAGGCGACTAGGCAAGGTGAGGCTGTTAATTTGTGGACTTCCCAGTGGAAGAGACGTCGGGCCATGACAGGAGTTCAGGAGGATCTGACACAGCAAGGGAGGCGTGAGCTAATGGTGGAGAATTTCGGCGAGAGCGGACTCCAATGGGGAGGTCCATGGAAGGTCCTTAGCCAGGACTGCAACTTCGTCTGCAACACAGTTGTGTTGGTAATCCTCTCTTGCTGCTCATCACTGTAAAGAGAAATCTCAGCAAACAGCTCTTAGTGTTAGCAAATTTAAAATAACAAACCCAATTTCTTCTTCCCCAGAAATCTTGGAGGTGCTGTTGTTTCTGCTGCTGTTGCGGGTGGGCTTGGGGTATTCGAGGGAGGATGCTGGGGTTGCCTTGGAAAGAGAGAGAGAGAGAGAGAGAGAGAGAGAGAGAGAGAGAGAGACTCTTAGAGAGACCCATTGTTTTATGTAGATAAAAGTAGGAGCACTTAATTCGGAGGGAGAAGAAATTGAATAGGTATTTTAAGGCAATGGGCTGGCAAGAAATGGAGATCAGTTGATCCCTACTTTAATCAAACGCAATAGACGCTCACTAAAGAGCAAGAATGCGGCATATATATATATATATATATATATATATATATATATAGAGAGAGAGAGAGAGAGAGAGAGAGAGAAGCCCTCTCCTCCTCCAAATTTTCTTTTTTTGCAAGTGCTATACAAATATATATATATATATATATATATATATATATATATATATATATATATATATATGGCTAAGGTTTTATATAGTCTAATATATGCTTTGGGTTTCGTGGGTTCTGCACATGGCAACAAACAATCAACCTGGAGATTCAAAGAAGAGAAGAAAGAGGCTATGGAGGCAGAAGGAGCGGTTATATTGAAGCGAGATCTTAGAGTTCATCTCTTTAGCAAGGGGGAACAAATTCATTATGAGATTGCTAAATAGAAGCTAATGAAGGAATTAATATTTTTGTTGGCAATGTGCTGGTGTTAATGTTTGCCAAATGCATTGTAGTCGCAAGCTTGACAAGTAGTTGAGGAGCTCCTTTCTATGGTGAATAGGGCCAAGGTGAGCAAGCACTAAATCTATGCAAGATTAACCACAACCCCACCTCCCTCCACGTGGGCAAAGGAGGTGGGGCTAATTCAAAATAACCACTCCTCCTACAAGCCAGCCTGAGGAGGAGCCAAATCTCACATCTTCCAATGCAATCTATACAAGATTAACCACAACCCCACCTCCCTCCACGTGGGCAAAGAAGGTGGGGCTAATTCAAAATAACCACTCCTCCTGCAAGCCAGCCTAGAGGAGGAGCCAAATCTCACATCTTCCAATGCAATTTTGAATTTCACATCTTTCATGAAATCTCACATCTCACATGAAATCTTTGTATACATGCTTACATACCTATAGATACACACACTTATATATATTATGTATGTATGTGTATCTATAGGTATGTAAGCATGTATATATAAATAGATTTATATGTATGTCGACGCACACACATGTATGTTCATGCACACACGCACACACAACACACAGACACCAGCACATGATACGTGCACACACACTCGCACGCATGGACACACGTGCAACATATAGAGATATGCACACTTGCACACATACTCAAGCTTGCACATACACACACAAACATATATATTATGTGCATGTGTAAGAGAGAGAATATACATACACACACACTTATATATATTATGTATGTATGTGTATCTATAGGTATGTAAGCATATATATATAAATAGATTTATATGTATATCAACGCACACACATGTATGTTCATGCATACACACACACACACATAACACACAGACACAAGCACATGATACGTGCACACACGCATACAAACACACATACACACACTTGCACACATGGACACACATGCAACATATAGAGATATGCACACTTGCACACATATTCAAGCTTGCACATACACACAAGTGTATACATGCACACAAGCACATAACTACACTCACATACACAAGTACATGTGCACACACATCACTCACACACACACATATACACCTGCACATGCACACATAGATGTACACACGAGTATATTCACATGCTCACACACACGTACATGCAGACACTCGCTATGGATACACATATATAAAAACATACACACCATGTACCCACACACACACAACAAATACACATTAACACATACACACAATCAAGACACTTGCACAACACATGCACGCGTGAAGACATTACACAATCATCCATACGTGTGTATGTGCACACACAATCACATACATATGTGTGCAAAAGAGAAGACAAAAGACATTGTATATAAGATACACTTATTTAAGAGTGAACACATCTCATCATGCATCCCCACGTGTTAAAATTTAATATTAATTAAAAATATATGTGTATATGTGTTTATTTATTTTATAAATGCACATGTATATATAGGTATACGTCTCTGAGTTGGCTATCACTATGACATATGCTTCATACTTTAGTGAGCGTGCTATTCTTGCTCCAATAAACAGTCAAGTGGATATTGTGAATAAGACAGCTTTGGATGAAATGCCTGGTGAGCCTAAGCAATATTTTAGTGCAGATTCAATTCTTGAAAATGATGAAAATTCATTCCTATATTCCACATAATTTTTGAACACAATTGACCTTCGGGGCGGATATCCACCTCAGTGCTTGGTTTTAAAGTTAGAAGCTCCTGTTATTTTGCTTCGTAACTTGGATTCAAGACGTGGACTCTGTAATGGTACACGGATGATATGTAAGGCCTTTCACTCTAAAGTCTTGGAGACTGAAATCATTACTGGTACTAAAGTTGGTGAAAGAGTATTTCTTCCATGGATTACCTTTATATGCAGCGAGGCCCAACTACCATTCACCATGAGATGGAGACAGTTTCCCGTGCGGCTGGCATTTGGCATGTCAATAAACAAATCACAAGGCCAAACCCTAAATGTCTTGGGGTTGTATTTGGTGACTCCAATGTTTACTCTCATGGACAATTGTATGTCGCGTTGTCACGAGCACGGTCTCCTCATGCTGTGAAGGTGTTACTTGAGGATAACGCTAATGTGGAGTGTTCATTTGATAATCTTCAAAGTTATACACCTACAACAAACAATATTGTTTATAAGGAGATCTTGATGACTTCAGAGTGACAAGTCAGGTTTCTTATTTAAGTTTTGCAATTTGATTAATTTTGTTGTGATTTCTTTTTTTATACATATTTGTCCATGGTAAAAGTACCTATTTTTGTTGTTTATGTTTTGATAGACATGTCTAAGATTACCTTTACATTGGACATACCTTTGTCGAGGATAGTAGGTGAGTTATTCTCTATATTTGTATAACTTTTCTTGATTACAAAGTATGGAACATGACATTCTATACTGATGTCTATCTGTACAGAGCCACCGCTATGGTTAGCTCCTATTACTGCAGGTCACGTAGCAGGGATTATGATTGATGCTTATAGGGATGGGTAAGTATAAGTGTAATTGTTAGGAATTGTATAAATATTTTTTGAACCTATATATAAATAATTGTATAACCTATTTGTTATGCTTTGATTTTAGGATATTGCATGACATTGATACGTTTATGGTAAGAGTTGTTGACGAAGGCATGGAGATGTACGGGATCGGTGTTCCTGATGAGGAGTGGGGTGTCTATTTGTTTTGGAGAAAGATGGACAGATGCTTTGCATCATTTGAGGGGTATTCAATACCCGATGAGACTGGTTGTTTCTTACATCCATCATGACCATTGGTATTCGTTATGGGTTTTATACTAGAGCTCCTCATGTACCATCCACTCGCGATGTTCTATTGTACGAGGTGATTTTGATTATGTTTTTCTATTATAAGATTTTATTTATCGATGTGTCGTTATGTGCAGGTCCTTTTGAGATTTTATTTATCGATGTGTCGTTATGTGCAGGTCCTTTTGAGATTTGATTTATCGTTGTTTCATTTGTGCAGGTCCTTTGCATTCATTGATAGTAGAGCATGTGCGGGATGGATCACCGCTTTACAATAGAGAGCGTATTGTGAGGAGACAAATGAATGATCCTTCTCACAAGAGAAGAATTCAATTTGTTGATTCTGACATTATTGACTGAGAATACGTATTTTGTGGTGCATTTTGAGAATATGTAATATTGGTCCTTTTTTGCATCTTCGTATGCTACATTACTATGATATTTTTGTTTTCGCTATAAATCTACGAGACATGGATGTTATTTTGAGATATGTATATATGAAGTCACTTGAAATAATGTATTGTGTTTACTTAAAACATGACCTAAATTGGAGAAACTGAGCCTATTTTTTCTGGAACTCTACCCGCAGCAACGCGCGGGTCCAATACTAGTCTCTGTAATTTACAAACATGCCAGTGGAAGCCATTTGTTATTATAACTTTTTACAAAAATAATTGAGTGTGATTCTTTATATTGATTCATTTACAAGAGTTTTAGTATCTATCATTTATATTGATTCATTTTATATTATTTATATATAATCATTTATTATTATTCTTTAGATCTATTTATTCACAAGATTTTTAGGAATGGAAGATCCTTTGTATTGTGTTTGCACATAGTGTCTAATTTCTTACATGTACAAGCAAAGTACTTAGTGTATAAAGGCACATGTACATTGTAGAACACAAAAAATGGGGGTTTGGTGCAATCTAAAAAGTTACTTTCACTTGTGGAGGACTTTCCTAAAAAATAAAATGTCTCAAAGACCAATGCCAACTCATCATAAAGATCAACTCATCAACCCTCTTAACACTCAAAGTATGATTTTAAACAAATAATTTCTCTCTTATTTGGAGCTAATGGGCTAAGCGAGATTTTAGTTTCGTTAGATCTCTTTCCAACTCATCCACCCTATTAACACTTAAAGTATGTTTCTTAACAAATAATCTCGCTCTTATTTGGAGCTAATGGGCCAAAAGAGATTTTAGCTTCATCAGATCTCTTTCATGTCTTTACACATTTTGTTTTCCTCGTTGGAGAAATATGCTTGTGTCATGTCTCCCATATAAGTTTTTTTGTGTGCATTACAAGATCAAATTACAAGATCAATGTACACTTTTGACATTAAGAAGAAGTGGCCAAAGTAGAAACCCTCAACTTTTGTTATTAAGTTTGTTAACATTGTTGAGCATGTTACCCTGCTTTACTATCTTGGTGCGCATTCATGGAGTAAGTCAAGCAAGCTACAATGAAATTTTTTCATCACAAAATATTATTAACAATTTGTGATGAGAAGGTCTTAGTGATGAACACAACTCACACTTTCTGCACATAAATGTAGCTTCGAGCCCGAATTGGCACAAGGGTATGCATGCTAATGTGCCTAGGCTAATATGTTTAGGTATTAGTAGTTAGAGAATACAATAATGTGGTTAAGTCTAAGGTATAAGTACGCGTGTTAAGAGAAGGACATATGTGAAGTGCCCTTTTATCTTATCTCTTTGTATAAAAGCTAGTTTTTCCACATGTTAATATTGGGAATCTATTATGGAAGGAATTAATCAAAGTCCATTTTCACGAAAAGCTATAATACCCTTATACTAGTATGCTTGGGAGCTTCATTGGGCAAGGTTGAAGATATATTGCTTTAGGTTATGAAGAGAGAGAGAGAGAGAGAGAGAGAGAGAGAGAGAGAGAGAGAGATTAATATCTTCAAAAGACCCAAAGGGTCTACGAGACCAAAAAATTACTACAATGTATCCATGACGAATACTAAACCATGAAAAAGAAAAAAATCTGTAGAAACTAGATACTTAAGTGAAAGTATCCATGTGATGCTACCTGATGACAATGTTTAGTGAATGTTTGTTCATATAATGATATCATCCTACTCTACTCTAGTATACAATGATATCATCCTGCGCTACTTAAGTATACAATGATATCATGCTACTCTAGAACATGAAGTAGCCATATCCTCTCATATTATCTCCCCTTTGCGATGGAAGCTTGCCATGTTGTGTTAAAGAATATCCTAGATCTTGCTAGGTGGAGGGATGAGGCTTGTGAGAGATGTGCAATACTTGGCCCTTAGAAGGGATTGCACACACTAAGTAGTGACACACTATGTACATGGGGTTAGATGACATGTTCGTGTAGGTGGTTGTTGACATGGCTACTTGTGTTGTTACTCTTGAGACATACAATGATAGTTGGTGACTGCTGTGACGACGACCAAAAGAAATTTGTGATGGAGGTTTGGGAGGCGTTGTCTCTCAAAGTGTTTCCTCAACACTCAACATGAGCTCTTTACGATGACGAAGCTCAAGTAAATACTTGTTTAAACATCTTTAGTCCTTATAGTGCCTGACCCATGAGAGGGGGTCGAATCCATTGTAGAAGAGGCAATGAAACCTCCCTCACATCTTATAGTAAGTTGGGTATCGAAACAAATAGTGCTCCTCCTCCACTTCACTGGTGGTGCATACTCTCCATATACGTGCATCTTGTGGGATGCACTTGGCTCTTCTGCTAGACTTAATCCTAAGGCAATGAGAAGACACTATTAGATGACCAATTGTTATCCGCATGGCATGCGATATGTGCATCTATAAGTATCTTAGGCTCTCAATGAACCTATACTCAAAATGTCTCAAAAACTGATCTTTGTAGAAGTGAGGTTTTGTGGTGAACTTTGGTGAGGTTTTGTAGAAGTGAGGTTTTGTGGTGAACTTTGATGACACCCATGTGCCCGGTGCTATGGAGCTCTAGTAGCTCCATCCATCTAAGACGGTTGATATCTTGTCATGAAGGATCCAAAAATTGAGAGTCAAGGCTATATTAGAAGGGAGGATTATAGTCCATGTAGAAGTTGTTCCCATCAAACCAATCAACCACCTCAGAGTACCATGATCTGCAATGTCCATCTCAATGTAATTGCATCGACAACTCAAGGGTCAATCTTGGAAGTACCATGATCTGCCATGTGCATCTCGATTCCATTTCGATGTAATTGCATCGACAACAACTCAAGGGCCAATCTTGGGAGGTACTCAAGAAGTGTGTATACAATCTCAAGAAGTGCTCACTGTTAAGTGTGTATACATATGATAAATATAAGTAATGGTATGAAAGAGGGCATTTATGATCAAAGGGGCAGCTCCAAACTCTACTAGCACAATCTCATGTGCACATATGGCATACTCCTGATCATATGAGAGAGCATTGTCGCATGCATTATTGATCCTGTCTCTCTAATTTGGTACGGATCCTGAGCCGACATTGATCGTAAGGTCTCTCTCGTCACAAAACTGTTCTAGCGCATGCAAATGTTTGTGTAGTCCCCCTGTGGAGGCTGAATGAGATCGGAATACCAAGTTAACAGCGACTCACCACTTGTCCCAACAAGCACAGGCTTAACGAAAATCCAAGGAACACACTGTTCACCCCTTTTATGGAGTAAGAGGGAGGGGAAATCGAACCGAGTGCGGTGTGGAGAAAGTTGCCACGGGCCTTCACCATCTAGGTCGCCACCTGATCACCTCCATCCACATAACAATGTTGCATTACCCACATATCAAAACAGGGAAAATAATGTAGAGCGTTTGCCATGTGGGGTGCTGCTTCTGGCCTCTCACCTCACCATGCAGACATCACGAGCACGGACGGAGCGCTTGTGGAAGGACTGCTCGAGAGACCCCTCCCAATGGTGCGACCACCGAAAGGGCAAAGTAAGTGGTTGTCTTCCCTTTCTTGCGTCAAGTAAGTTATGATTGCTCTCTTGATTAGTTAGATTTAGGCTGGCCCGCGAGCGAGTCTCTGAGTGTTACAGACAAACCCAAGGGTCCTAGATTTCCAACATATACATACCCATGCGTCTCTATGGATGGACGGCTGCTACAATCCAAGTTGGGTTAAAGACAGGCTAAGGCTCGAGGAAGCCGATGATCCTTGTGCGACTGATGGAACACGCTAAACGCAAGAAGAAGAAGTGAAGCACAGTACTGGCAGTGGTTGGAGGATGCCTAGCTTGCCTTCCTTGGAAGAAGGGGTGCTGCTCCAGTCTTCCATTGAGGACTTCGCACGCATCTTGCACACATGCAGGAAGGTGCGAGACCGACCTAGTGCGCTGCGCTTGCATGCCTACATGTGTAAAAGTGGGCTAGAAACTCATATATCACTGGGGAACTACCTCGTCTCAATGTTGGTGGAAGTTGGAAGTATGCATGATGCCCAGCAGGTTTTTGACAGGTTGGTGCATCGAAATGAACAGTCCTGGAATTTGCTTATCACAGGTTATATTGAATGTGGGAAGCCACAGCATGCTCTCACTGTGTACCAGAAAATGCGAAAGGATGATTTTGCACATTCCAGTGGGCATACTTTTGTGGCCTTATTGAAGGCTTGTGCAAAGCTGAAGGATCTGGAAAGAGGCCTCGAAATACATGCCGAGGTTAACAGAATGGGGCTGCTAAAAAAAAACCTTTTTGTTGGCAGCACCTTGATTGATATGTATGCAAAATGTGGCTCGCTTGCCAAAGCACAAGAAGTGTTTGACAAACTGCCAGATCGAAATGTTGTCTCGTGGAATGCATTAATTGCAGGATATGCTGAAAACAGGCATGGTGAGGAAGCACTCAAGTGTTTTGAACAGATGCAGCTCGAGGGCGTCTCCCCAAATGCTGTCACATTTGTTTGCAGCTTGAAAGCTTGCGGCAGCACAGGAGCCACAGACAAGGGCCGAGAAATACATGCTGAGATTGAAAGAAAAGGGTTACTGGAGAGAAACCTTTTTGTTGCCAGCACCTTGGTTGATATGTATGCCAAATGTGGCTTGCTTGCCAAAGCACAACAAGTGTTTGACAAGCTGCCAGTTCGAGATGTTGTCTCGTGGACAGCACTTATCTCAGGGTATACTGAACATGGGCATTGTGAGAAAGCACTCAATTGTTTTGAGCAGATGCATCTCGAAGGTGTCTCGCCAAATGCTGCCACGTTTGTTTGCAGCTTGAAAGCTTGTGCTAGCATAGGAGCTGCAAACAAGGGCAGAGAAATACATGCTGAGATTGAAAGGAAGGGGTTGCTGGATAGAAATGTTGTTGTTGGCAGCACCTTGGTTGACATGTATGCGAAATGTGGCTTGCTTGCGAAAGCACAGGAAGTGTTTGACAAGCTTCCGGCTCGAGGCGTTGTCTCATGGACTGCACTTATTGCAGGATATGCTGAACATGGGCATGGTGAGGAAGCACTCAATTGTTTTGAACAGATGCAACTCCATGGTGTCTCCCCTAATGCTGTAACGCTTGTTTGCAGCTTGAAAGCATGTGGCAGCACAGGAGCCACAGACAAGGGCCAAGAAATACATGCTGTGATTGAAAGAAAGGGGTTGCTAGAAACAAATCTTTTTGTTGGCAGTGCCTTGGTCGATATGTATGCTAAGTGTGGCTTGCTTGCCAAAGCGCAACAAGTGTTTGACAAGCTTCCAGTTCGAGACATAGTTTTGTGGAATGCATTAATTACAGGATATGCCAAACATGGGCACGGTGAGGAAGCACTCAAATGTTTTGAACGGATGAAACTCGAGGGTGTCTCCCCAAATGTTGTCACGTTTATTTGCAGTTTGAGAGCTTGTGGCAGCATAGGATCGATTGACAAGGGCCGAGAAATACATACTGAGATTGAAAGAAAGGGGTTATTAGAAAGAGACATTATTGTTGGCAGCACCTTGGTTGATATGTATGTCAAATGTGGGTCGCTTGCCAAAGCACGTCAAGTGTTTGACAAGCTTCCAGTCCGAGACGTCGTCTCATGGACCGCACTAATTGCAGGATATGTTGAGCATGGACATGGTAAGGAAGCACTTGAGTGTTTCGAAGAGATGCAACTTGAGGGTGTCTTTCCAGATGCTGTTACGTTTGTTTGCAGCTTGAAAGCTTGTGGCAGCATAGGAGCCACAGACAAGGGCCAAGAAATACATGCTGAGATCGAAAGAAAGGGGTTGTTGGAAAGAGACCTTGTTGTTGGCAGCACCTTGGTCGATATGTATGCCAAATGTGGCTTGCTTGCCAAAGCACAGCAAGTGTTTGACAAGCTTCCAGTTCGAGATGTAGTCTCATGGACTGCATTAATTGCAGGATATGCTGAACATGGGCATGGTGAGGAAGCACTCAAGTGTCTTGAGCAAATGCAACTTCGGGGTGTCTCCCCAAATGCTGTCACGTTTGTTTGCAGCTTGAAAGCATGTGGCAGCATAGGAGCCACAGACAAGGGCCAGGAACTACATGCTGAAATTGAAAGAAAGGGGTTACTCGAACAAGATCTTGTTGTTGGCAGCTCCTTGGTTGATATGTATGCCAAATGTGGCTGGCTTGCCATAGCACAGCAAGTATTTGACAAGCTTCCAGTTCGAGACATAGTCTCATGGAATGCATTAATCTCAGGATATGCCCAGCTTGGAGAATGTGATTTGTTTTTCCATCTCTTCGATAGAATGCTAGGAGAAGGTGTGAAGCCAGATCCGGTCACCTTGATTGTTGCTCTCAATGCATGCAGTCGCACAGGTCTATTTAATAAGAGCCAGATGTACTTTGAGGCCATGAGCAAAGACTATGGCATTGTTCCAACTCTTGAGCACCATATTTGCATGGTTGATCTCTTTGGCCGTGCAGGCCAATTAGACAAGGCAGTAGCAATGATCAAGAAGATGCCATCTTGTCCTAATCTTGTGGTGTGGCATGCTGTGTTAGGTGCTTGTAGAAATTGGGGAAATTTGGATCTTGGAAAACAGGCCTTTGAACATGCAGTGCGTTTAAACGAAAATGATTCTGCAGCTTATGTCTTAATGTCTCACATCTATGCAGGTGCTGACATGGAGGAGGAAGCAAACAAGGTCGTGGCAATGAGGGTATAAAAGCAAGCATGGAAGAGGCCAGGACATTGTTGGTGGACTGATGACACTGCCGGGACATTGTTTTTAGGGGATGCTCGATTTTTTAAAGGAAAAATATTGATGCAAACTCAGAAAACCTCTCCCTCCGAATGAGAAGAGGAAGGGTATTTTCAGAGTTTGCATTGGATGTCGCAGGACATATCTGTTGATCCAAAAAAATGTGTGTTCTGTATGCACTGGGTATCGCGTTTGCTCTAATTAGTACACCCAAGGGGACACCCATAAATGTTATCAAAAATTTCCGGGTTTGTAATGATTGCTGTTGGCTATGGCGATTATCATTTCTGGTGAAGAACGCCAATTCAATGACTTGCGTATTCAATGCTATCACGTGAGTGCCAAACTTTTGAGGCAGGACCTGATGCACCCCCATGCTGGTTTTTTAGTGGTTACTGTGATATTACTACCATTTGATCACAAAGGTCTTTGATCATTGTGAGGAATTACTCCGCTGCAGGTTAGCTCTTCAATTTCTTGTGGAAGAGTGCCCACAAATCTCTTAAGATGGGACACATTAAACACATCGTGAATTCTTGTAGAAGGCAAATCAAGTTTGTAGGCCAAATCACCCACCTTCTTGACTACTATGTATGGGCCATAATATCTATGAGCCAATTTTGGATTGGAAGATCCCTTGAGGATATTATGAGGGCTCTCAGGAAGCTTCAATAGCACATAGTCACCTTCTTCAAACTCCATCTTTCGTCTATGCTTATCCGCACTTGCCTTCATGACATCTTGAGCCTTCTTCATATTGTCCTTGCAAAGTTGAAGAAGCTGTCTTATCCTTGCCAACTCTTCCTTGGCCAAAGGATTAACCATTTTGTCCTCATGGCACATGTACTTGAGAGTCTCAAAAGGGGACATGCCTATACTCAAGTGCTAGCTTGAATTGTAAACAAAATTCAACAAGATAAAGCCACTCTTACCAAGCTGTTTGCATATCATGACAATAATGTCTCAAATACACTTCAAGCCATTTGTTTGTGCACTCCGTTTGCCCATCCGTTTGAGGGTGATAGGCTGTGGATGGAGTGATTTGGGTTCCCAAGCTCTCAGATAATGTTCTCCAAAAAGTACCCATGAACTTGGTATCCCTATCACAAACTATGTTAAGTGGCAAGCCATGTATCTTGAATACATGTTCCATGAATTGCTTGGCAATGTGAGAAGTCTCATAAATAATCTTTGACGTACTGAAATGGGCTGATTTTATGAGTCTATCCACCACCACAAATATTTGATCCCATCCATGCTGTCTTTGGTAGATCCATAATGAAGTCTATAGAAATGTAAGTCCATTTCCCATCCGGAATTGGCAAAGAATAAAGTAATCCACTTGGAAGTTGATGGCTGTCCTTATTCTTTTGTCAAGACACATTCCAACACAAACTTCTTGATATATCTCTACATGCCTTTCCAATAGAAGCTCTTGCTCACTTTGTCAAAAGTTTTAAGCACACCAAGATGGCCGAAAGTGGTGAAGAATGCATCTCATATATCACCTTGGGAATGTAAGATGAGGTAGGAACCAAGTACACCTTATCCTTGTACCATATGAGACCATTACGAAGCTTGTAATGAGAGAATTCTCTATCATCTCCTTGTTGTAATTTCCTATAAATATGGACAACACCTTCATTTATAAGATATTCATCTTGAATTTCTTTGATCCATTCACTATATACTTCCATAATTGAAGTCATAGTGCAAGCCCACATTCTTGACAATGCATCCGCAACCACATTGTCCTTCTCGGGGGTGTAGGATATCTCAAAATCATATCTTTGAAGTATTTGGGCTCTTGCAACCTGTCAAAAGCTCTGAGAAATAGAACATACGCAAGCTACGTTTTTGGTACTTTTGGATGTATCACCACTCAAAATGCTTACATGGCTATTTCCACTGGGGTTTAATGGAAACTCATCCTCTTCTTGGATGAAAGAGTGATCCTCCAAAGTAATTATCATGGGCCTCTTCAATGCAATCCTTATATTCCTCTATCTCATTAAATTTCTTTAAATCATCCTCTTCATCCATAAGAATCATAGTGGCCAACATTTTCTTTGACTTGCAAACATGTTCGGGTGACCACTTTTGTTTGCATTTAAAGCACAACCCATTGCTCCTTAACTCTTCAATCTTGGGATCATCCATCCTTGTGTCATCTTGAAAGGTTGAAAACTCTTCTTCACAAAACCATTGCCTTTCTTAACCTTATTTTGAACTCCATCTTTGAGCTGTCCACCTCTAAATGATGATGAAAACCTAGAAGTAAAAGTGGGTGTTGTGGAAGGAAGGATTTTTTCAACATTAGAAGAAGTAATGGATGGTTTTTGAGAGGGTATAATGGGCTGAGATTTTATGTACTTTGGCTCATAGATCTCCGCCAACCTCATAGTCTCTTTAATTTGTGCCGATACATCCGCCTTGATGTAAGAATCTAGACCATGCACAAACTTCTTCATCTTCATGACTTCATTGAGTCCATCCACAAACATAGAGAGCTTCATAAACTTTTTGATGTACTCCATAACCAATCTGCCCTTTTGTGAGAGTTCATACCATTCTTCATGGTATCGGCCAAGAATCACGGGTGAAACAAATGCTAGATTCATCTCTCTCTTCAATTCTTTCCAAGTATAAGGCATATTTCCTTCTTTGACCACGTGTCCATTATTTGTGAGTATAATCTTCCAAGTGTAAGGATGCAAACTACACTTTGTCTCGCTCATTCTTTGGATATAGCTAAAAATATGTCTCCATTTTGCTCATCCATTCCTCCAATTCATATAAGGTTGATCCTTCACCCTTGAACTTGAGGAGTGAGACCTTATCCCTAGTATCCTTGGAAGTGAGGAGTGAGACCTTATCCCTAGTATCCTTGGAAGTGGTAGATGGTGCATTCTCATGATGATTAGAGGACTTGTACCTTTGCATTTGCACAAAAGATCCAAAGAGTTGTACAAAATCCTTGTACTCCCCCTTGATGAAGTTAGGCATTTCTGTCCATCTATCATGAGCTTCTCTTTGTCTTTCAATAAACATTAGGGAGAAAATGGACTATAAAATGGGTCCTTTACTAATCAAAAAATTAGTGCTAATCAAGATATCCACCAATGGGAAGGGGAGGGAAGTGCACATTCTATCCACTAGCTTTAGTTATAAAATATAGGGTAGTTATTACATTTCTTAGCCTTGTTCCCCTATCTTCCACGTCTCTCTAGAGGTCACACCAAAGTTCAAGGCAAGGGTCAAATCTCCTTTTTGAAATGACATGGGCCAACATTTTTAAATAAAAAAGTGCAGCTCGGCCCAAAAAACCCTAAAAAAATTAAAATTTTGGTTTTTCCTCCAGAAAGGTGTTTTTATCTCAAAAAGGCTATCTAATTATATTCTATGGTGGGAAACCCTTTTTTCAAGCTCATTTCAGCTCTCTAAGCTCTTAATCTCTCTCTAATCCTCTTCTACAAGCTTCTTTAATCTTTTATTATTGCATAATCATCTCTAAAGCTACTGTACTCTCCCTAATCTCATCTTGCTTTCTCTTGCTCACCCATACCAAACTTTAATCTTCTATTTCTCCATAATCTTCTATTTCTTTAATCATTGTTTAAGCTGTTGTGCCCTCTCTTTTCCTCACTCTTCTTCACCCATACATCTCATTATGCCTACCTCTAGTAAGAGACCAAGTGATTCCATCTTTGAATACCTTCTTTACAACACTACAGATGATGAAGGTGAGTGGATCGGGCATCCATTTAGGGTGAAAGATTGGGTTTATATGCAACCAAGTGCCACAGGTCTACATCGAGTTCTTAACCATGGTGTTTTGGAACACCATTGGAAGGGGAAGGATTCTTCATTTCAAGAAGGATAAGAATGGAGAAATCAAGGCAATAATACATGTCTACATGGCTATAGACATGTATCTTCCTCCTTCCATGGAGAGGAATAGGCTCCCTTGTACTTATAAGTATGTGGTTATTTTTTTTTGAAAATGGCTTGTTTTGTTTTACTAATTATGGTATGTGGGTTGCAGACATTTTCCCATCAAGCTATATTGAAGAACAACCTTTGAGAAGCCTCACTGGTGTGTTTAGTGCTTTTCATAGTACAATAAGTGAGATTATGTTTCCAGGTGAGAATCATAGAGCCCTCTTCAACAAAAATATATTCTTTTACACACTCTTACAAAGTCCCTTCTCGAGACCTACAGAATATGGTAACCTTGAGGAGATCCCTATGGACTCTTTACATAGTGTAGAGTGGCCAGTTTCGGATAGGTGGAGTGTTAATGCTTTCAAAAACAAGATGTATTCTGACATACACTCCTCCTTAAAATTCTCTAAGGCCTCTAAGTCTGTGGGGATTGGATGGTTTGTCCCAATCCATCTATTTGTATTTATGTTCTCTAAGCTTTCTTCACAACCCACTCTAACAATGTTCATTTGCAAGAAATTGCAAATTGAACAAATTAACAATGTCTTGGGAATTGGATGGAATATTGTGGAGGGGTTTCACAAAGGGGACATCTACTCATGTAAAGTGGTGCCTTCAAGTGTGACCTTTCGATACTTGAAGACTCGTCAGAGCTTATCCATTCGATTTTTCTATAAACGATGGATGAATGGGGAGTGGATGAATGGATGAAGAAGAATGGGGAGTGGGTTCCCTTGCAATCAAGTGGTGAGGGTGTGGATACACCCATAGATTTATCTGTGACTCTTTCCTGATGGTTCAATTGAGGTGGTGAATGCAAGAAATGAATGGAGCTTAGGAGATGTTTGAGAGCATTTGCTCATTTTGGGATTTCAAGATGTCCAAGAAGCAAGTATCAAGATTGGCCAATGAAAGGTGAGCTTTGATATTTGTAAAATTGCGTTGCTTTGTGTTTTTGAATATGTTGTCTTATTTATTATACTTGAATTTCCTTGTTTATATAGAGGTGGGGAAGGGTCCTATAGAGGGTACGCTAGATGGGTACGCTAGATGTACCAAATGTGGGCAAGGGAAAGGAGGCTACACATGAGATGCCAGAGCTTGAGCTTAGTAAGCTCAGCTCTGTGGTGATTGAAGGGGAGGAATTCCTCTTTTTACATAACCTAGAAAAGGTCTACACGCTCAACCAAGCCGAGTGCCTCTCCTTGTTAGCTATGAATGATGAATTTCCCATTGACAACAAGGGCTCGAAGGCTTTGCAACAAGGGCTTGTTCCGGTGCAGGGTGGTGTGCATGAGTTGGTGATGATCCTGAAATCAACAATTACACAGGCTGATCAAAGCCTTGTCCCCATCACTGAGGAGGAGTTTAGAAAAGCTCAAGAACAATTGCTGCTAACCAGAGAGTCTGAGGACGCTACATAGTGTCATTGGAGGAACACAAGTCCTCCATTGACATTTGCAAGCCTGAGGTGGTTAGCTCTGATTTCAAACACATGGTAAGATAAATTATGTATAAATCTAATAAATATAATTGATAATACTACTAGAATTTCACTAATCCTCTTTCTTGTGTGCAACATACAGTCTCTACAGATGCTTGGGCTCCTTAATTTTAAGTACCTAATTTATAATAAGGTCTATATAAATGCTTATACATGACAATTGAAGGCTAAAAAATGCAAATAGAGCCCTAACCTGAATAGGGAGACTTTTGCTTGCCCAGACAGCAAGCATGTCTGGGCAAAAGTCGCCCTGTTCAGGTTGGGGCTATTTTTGTATTTGGTGGCCTCTAATTGTCATGTACAAACATCTATATGTATTCATATTCACATATACATAGGCCTTTCTATCAACTAAAACTAAGTATTGGCTAAATTAGATAAAACTATACTCATGTAAGAACTACACTCATGTAAAAACTCTGTCCTTCCATGTGTAAGAACTCTCTCATCGTGTAAAAGAGTATCTTTTATGATCTTAATATTACTTTATAAGGCACGATATATCTTTAATTTTAAGCACCTAGTTTATAGAAAATCTTATATGAATGCTTATACATGACAACTGAAGGACAACTGAAGGCTAAAAAATACAAAAGGTGCCCCAACCTGAACAGGGCGACTTTTGCCCAGACAGCAAGCCTGTCTGGACAAAAGTCGCCCTGTGCTTATACATGACAACTGAAGGACAACTGAAGGCTAAAAAATACAAAAGGTGCCCCAACCTGAACAGGGCGACTTTTGCCCAGACAGCAAGCCTGTCTGGACAAAAGTCGCCCTGTTTAGGCTGGGGCTATTTTTGTATTTGGTGGCCTCCAATTATCATGTACAAGCATTTACAAGTAGTCACATTCGCATACACATTTACAAGTAGTCACATTCGCATACACATAGGCCTTGCTCTATCAATTAGAGCTGGAAATCAGATAGAACTACACACTCATTGTGGGGTCAAAGAGGATAGGGGGGGAGTTGGCCCAAATTAATCATTACTGATACCACAAACTAAACATGCATGCAATCTAATGTTATCCACATTGGCTCTCTCTCTCTCTCTCTCTCTCTCTCTCTCTCTCTCTCTCTCTCTCTCTCTCTCTCTCATATCATGAAAACTTACATTATTCAAACTTTATGTAGACATTATGTATAAAAAAACCCACTTGTATTAATAAAAAGGATTTACATTGATTGTCAAACACAATATCTACTACGATAAATTTTCAAGCTAACTCATAATGTTCTTGAAATGCCTAGCTATAGTCTTGCACCTCTTCTTGCTAAGTGGAAGGGTCCCCGACAATATGGCATTGACGACACAATCTGGGTCCTTCTCACCAATACTCTTCGCAAATGCAGTGTGTGCAAGCACTTTAGAAGCGTAACCCCCTTGGAAGGCAATGTACGCTGTAACCTTATTGATCTGCACTATCTTGTCAGTGTTTCTTAGAATCGTTGACAAGCATAGGACCTTGCTAAGTACTTTGAGGGCTAACATGTAGAAGCTCATGGGGCTAAATGCATTGTGCACCACAACAAGGTGTTGAGGTGCAATACGACCCATGTAATGGGCCAACGCAGCATCTCTTCCAAAACCCTCGCGTGTGCCACCTTTATATATACTGCCTTACAAAGTAAGATCATAAAAGATGTGCCTTCACATTGGGCCTGATATCACCTAGTTATCATACATTGCAAGTTTTGTTATTACCAAGAAATTTACAACTAAATAATATTAAAACAAAAAAATATTAGTACATATGGTTGAGAGGAAGGTTTACAAAGGCAAAAAGACCTCAACCTGAATAAGGCGACTTTTGCCTAGATAGGTTTCCTGTCTAGGCAAAAGTCGCCTTGTTCAGGTTAGGGTTTTTTTTTAACTTTTTAAGCCTTCAAACTATACATACTAACAAGTGAAATATACAAATCACCCTTGTAAATGAAATATACAAATAAAATACATTTAAATTTGTTTGATACAGATACACATGCAATCAAGGCCTTGATGGTGGACAACTTGAGAAGCACTAAAAAGAGAATATATTAAGTGAAGTTTTTACATTGTCCAATCATGTACATCATAAGGGAAAATATTCAGAGATTATCACGTCGAATGGTGTGTGCTAGCTTCACGTCTTTACACATGATTGTGACCCGCTTTGCATGGATTGCACAGAGGTTAGAATCTTTAAACATGGTGACCAAAAATGCCTCCGCTGCTTCTTGGATTGCAGCCAAGGCAAGGCTTTGCATCCTCTTGTCTCGGCCCCCTAAATCGTATAGTATCTCTTTGACAAGACGTGCAAAAGGAGCTCTTGGGATGAGGAGATTGACACTCTTCTAGAACCGCCGAATCTCCTTTAGAGTTGCTATGCCATTGCATTGTTTCCTCCTGGGGGCACGAGCAGGAGGGTTTCTTGCAGGTGGTTGAGGAGGACGTGCATGAGTACTCCAATCTTGTGCATGTTTACACCGAGAGGATGATGGAGCTCCTTCAGCTGCTACTGCTTCCTTTGTTGCTGCTGCTGCCACCTCTTCTTGTGTTGGCAACGGACCCATGCCTCGATGCAAGCTCTTCCCCCCAGTTGTGGAACATATTGGGGGGATAGGAATATCAGCCCATGGCACTCCATCAAGGTCAACATCACTCCTTATCTCTTGATTAAGGTCAGTGGTGGTGGTTGGGTTAGTGGTGTCTGGATGAGGGGGAGAGGGAGGTGGAGGTGGAGGTGGAGGTGGAGGAAGATGAGGTGATGGTGGATGCTTACGTGCAGTGTTTTTCGTGCGAGCCATGGAAAAAAGTGAAGTCAAAATATAGAAATGAGAATGAATGACACTATTACATCTTTATATAAAATCATTTATAATGTGTTCAGATAGTCTGAAACCAACCAAAAATTACAAAACAACCAAATTAGACACGTTTAACCCAATGTCTGCCATGTTTGCCATTGTGGCATGCCATGTGACATGGCTTGCTCTTGAGCTTCCATTCCACTTCTCTATGTTTGTCTCCTTCCTTTTGAGTCGTGCGGCTTTAGCAATTGTTGACATTCGAGCCTTTTCCCTAGTAACATTTCTTGCAAGATTGTTTGCGATAGAACCAATTAAACATCTCCACAAGATAATTGCTACGTGTCTTCCCTTCACCATGTCGAGTATTCTTGAAGTACACTCCTTTGGCTACATAATGTGATTTTTCCATGCCTTGGGTGCTGAACATATCCAAGGACTCGTATTTTTGTAGAAAATACAGTCCATGTACATATACAATGTGCTATGAAAAAATGTCCAAGTAACAAATTATGAAGACAAATGTTTATGGAATTTTAGTAAGCACTTGAAATGGTAATTAATGAATGATGATAATTAAGATGAGAGTATCTTACCATGTAATATGTAATGGAGGTATCTCCCGAACTCTCACTAACAAGCTTGATGAATTCTGTCACATCTATTTTGAACACACTTTGTTCTTCTTTAGTTGTTATGCTCTTTAACATAGTTGTCACAACCTTGTCAAAGTAAGCACACACCTTCTTTCTCTTGTTTTGTAGAGTTGGATCCTTGTTGAGATCTGTGGTGCACTTGCAAAGATCTTTCCAGTGCTCCCATCGTAGGCTCCTCCCTTGATCGTTCATAGGATGCAAGAATTGACTCGCCTTTGCACCACTCATTGACACTTGTTGAGCAATAATATGATGTGCCCCAGATTTCTTAAGATCTTTCACAATGGCAGGAATGTAAATATTGTGAAAGATCTTAAGAAATCTGGGGCACATCATATTGTTGCTCAACAAGTGTCAATGAGTGGTGCAAAGGCGAGTCAATTCTTGCATCCTATGAACGATCGTTCATAGGATGCAAGAATTGACTCGCCTTTGCACCACTCATTGACACTTGATCGTTCATAGGATGCAAGAATTGACTCGCCTTTGCACCACTCATTGACACTTGATCGTTCATAGGATGCAAGAATTGACTCGCCTTTGCACCACTCATTGACACTTGTTGAGCAACAATATGATGTGCCCCAGATTTCTTAAGATCTTTCACAATATTTACATTCCTGCCATGCACTCCCAAAGAGTTGAGGAGCTCCTCCACTTGCTTTATTACTTGGGCTGAGCGTGAGGTTGGCTACATAGTGAATGCATAGTCAATGTGAAGCTTATAAAAAATCCTCATCATGGCATGCAATGTGCAAAAGTGTATACTTTTCATTGGGAAAGGAATAATTGGTGCCCAATTTGGATCCTTTGTGTCCCTATTGGGTGTTGCATCTAAATCGGAAGACAAGATCCCCTCCACCCATCGGAGCTTATCCTCGCTCTTTGGCTTGAGAATTGGCCGCTTCATGCACAATATGGACACACGGATGGAGGCATTGTGCACTATTGTCACAATTACACATGCATTTTATGGTCTTCAAATCCCCACCTAGATGCCAATCCACACGAAAGGAGCCCACACCATCCACTTCAATCTCCTCCCCATTCATCTGTTGTTTGATGACTTCTAGAATTTGAGGGCATCGTTGAAGCATCCAATTCAACACCTCAGTGTTCTCCTTTGGAACCTTAAAGACTCCAAACCACCAATTATCCTTCTCAAGTTGAACACTAAAAGAAGGGATTTTATCATTGTCCTTTGCATATGCCATTGCTTCATTCATATATGTGACTCCCATTCACTCAATCTTTTCCCTTTTACTAGTTGAGCCTCATTCAACTTCAGTATAAGTGATAGGACTCCCTCCGATTCTACATATCACATAAATCAAGCCAAATAACACATGTAATTCATGTCATTGATAAGGTAAATTTGTAAGTTAAACGATAAATGCTCAAACCCAACCTTGATGTGAAACCTTATAGAATCGGATCATATGTCATTGAAGGTTCTTTAGGTCCACAAAGAGGTTGTTGTATGTATTGTACTATACTTCAAGCCTATCCTTGGACTTAGGATCTAAAACCATTGTTCCTTCTACATGAATATACTCACCAAGGATTGATTTAACATCTGCATTGCTTGCCTTCTTTTCTAATGATACTTTGTAGGAAGGAGGAAGAAAGTGCCCTCGAATCCCTTGGGTACGAAGAGCTCCTTTGATGACTCCATAAATTTTCTCGTAACCCTTGCGACGACTGATGCCGGCTTCATCACATGCATCTTGTACATCTCTTGCACTAATAAGCCCCTTGATGTCTTGCATAATGTCCATTGTAACCACCTCAAAGACTCTCTTGTAATTTAGATCATGGATTATTGATGTTATCTCTTTGTTCTTCATGCAGGCTTTGATTATCTCCCACACCAGATGCATTAGCTAAGAAATTCCTGCGACATAACGAAACCACCATTAAATCTATCAGGAACAACCTTTAAATTAACACATACATAAAAAAATACAATCAAAAAACTCCATGGAAACATACCTTGTTGCCATGATCCTCCGTTTCCTTGCGCCACCTTGCACCGAAAGATTTTGAATATTAGAAAGCTTTCGTTTACGCTCACGTGCACCAATTGGTGTGTGTTTCAACCTCCTTATTTTTCTTTATAACAACCTAGACAATTTATCTCTTTGATTATTTATGAGTGTTTCTTGTTCCTTATTTTTCATGTCTAGGTCATGTGAATGTTTTTTCAAATCTTCAATACTTGATTGAAGACTTGAATTAATTTAGTGTAAGTACTGGTTATGAAGACCACCACTAATAGAAAGTCTTTTACAATAACCTAAGAGTTCATTTTTCCCATCACCTACATATCGAACAAAACTAGTCAAATCACAAAATGGTGGACTGTACAAGGTCAAAGGATCATAGGGGAAGAGATTCCCATCCACCTAAAGATCAACATTCTTCTTCCCGTCATTTCTTAGTGTGGACATGGTTGAATTAGATAATGGTTGCCTAACATATGGACATTTTGCTAGTGCATAATCTTCATCTATACAAATGAGAATGTCTACTTTACACTTTCTACCATTCCTAATATCATCTAAAGACATGTCTAATTCAAGATGACAAAAAAATAAGATTAATAGAAGTTTAGAAAAGAGATTTATATTGGATAATAATATTCTAACATTTGGAATGATCCTAGAGAAATATATATTAAGAATATATCTCTCTAAAAAAGCCATTTTTGATATTCCAAAAATAAATATTTCAGTCATGATTAGGAGAAATGATAAGAATGAAAGGAGTGGGGTGGCATTAAATGACATTAAAAAATTACATTAAATGAGATAAAGATTTAAAAATGATATTAAAAAATAAACTTTTTAATATATATATATATATATATATATTTGGGAGGAAAGTTTTAAATGAAAATACACTAAAATGTGAAAAGTATCAAAAAGTTATTATTTTAGTGGCCTTAAAAAATGCACTTCTATTTTGGGATATAAAATATTAGAATGTATCTTGTAATCATTAGATAGCATAGCAGTTAGGAAGATATGACAAGAGTGAAGATTTTGAGGAAGTTATGAAGATATGATAAGATTGTTATGAGGTAGTTATGGCTAAGAAATGATATAAAAATTTTTCTTTTTGGGTTTATTATATATATAAGGAAAGTTTTTTTGATGGAAAAACTCAAAAAAAAATCTTTAAAAAAATCACATTTTGGGCCTCCCTTATGGGCGTGGTGATGCAACTTGCATTCTGTTTTTGGTATAAAATATTAAAATGCACCTTGCAATCATTAGATATCATAGAAGTTAGAAAGATATGACAAGAGTGTTATGAGGTAGTTATGACTAAGAAATGATATAAAAAATTCACTTTTTGGGTTTATATATGTATAAGGAAAGTTTTTTTGATGGAAAAACTCATTTTTTTTAAAAAAAGTCAAATTTTGGGCCTCCTCTTATGGCCGAAAATTGAAACCTTGGGAATGGTGATGCAACTTGCATCTAAAAGTAATAGGTTAAAATATTCCAAAACTATAGACTATAAAAGTACCAAAATCTAGTGAGAGAGTGGATAAAATGTAGATGGTAGGACCTAAAAAGTCTATAAAAAATATGGGAATCATTTGCTTTGTCTCTTACTATGGGGTCAAAATTAGCATTTTTAATCAAAAGATTACTAAAAATTAGGATTTCTTACAGGGCCCATTTCATAGTCCAATTTTCCCTAATGAGACATGTTCTCCCAACCTTGCTCAACCATATCCTCATCCACATATAAATCTTCTTCAAGCATTGAAGGCCGATTCTCCTTGGAATGCAATGATGCTATTTTGGGTTCTCCAAGGCTCGATTTTAAATGCTTTGACCAAGAAGTATGTTGCTTCTCAAGTGGTTGAGAGGGACTTGCTTGGAAAGATGAAGACTCAATTTCCCTCATAAGAGGTCTTCTAGCTTCAGCCATGAATCCACCCATGGCATTCCTTGTTGTAAGATCTTCATGATACACCTTTATAGAGGCTTCTTACATATGTTGCTTACCCTTGTCTCCTTGGTTACCACCATGAACATTGTCTTACTTAAGTTGACCCATTGGTTGGGTTAACTTCTCTTCCACCATTTTCCACCACCAATACATATCTTAAATTCTAAAAAAATACATATCTTATTTTTATGTATAATACTAAAAGAGGAACTCCTACCATATTGTAGGTTTAGAAATTTTAAGTAAAAAGAATGATTTTGACCATATTCATGAAAGAATACTTTTTGTCTTTATGTATAATTATTTAATTAAGAAAAAGAGAAATTTGTGATAAATTTATTTTATGCATAAGAATTTTTAAATGATAAAAGAGGAATTCCCATGACATTTGGAATTCAATCATTTAAATGCAAAAAGAAGGAATTTTGGCATATTCAAAATAATGGATATTTTTATTTAATTTAAAAAGAGAAATTTTTGATAAATTTATTTTATGCATAAGAATTTTTAAATGATAAAAGAGAAATTTCCATGACATTTGGAATTCAATCATTTAAATGCAAAAAGAGAAATTTTTGGCATATTCAAAATAATGGTTATTTTTATTTAATTTAAAAAGAGAAATTTTTGATAAATTTATTTTATGCATAAGAATTTTTCAATAATAAAAGAGGAATTCCCATGACATTCAAAATTCAATCATTTAAATGCAAAAAGAGAAATTTTTGGCATATTCAAAAATGGATATTCTATTTAATTAAAAAGAGAATTTTTCATGGTATTTTAAGTAGAAAAAGGTTTAAATTAATTTTGATGACAAAAGAGAAATTTTTACCATAATTCCACCTACAAAATTAGGGAATATTAATGTTGATAATTAAATTGGTGGAAAGAATATTATTAGATATTTTTATGTGGATAAATCAACAAATTGTTATGTACCCAAAATTGGATTAGTGGAAGAAGAGTATTTTATAAAATCCTGATATTCTCGTGTAGAACTAATTCTTAATCTCTTGTGGTTAGGAAGGAATGAAATTCTTAAAGTTAGAATTTTCTTTACGGTTAGAAGTTCAGTAGATTTTTATCTGAAGAAAATCCTTAGGAATCAAAGTTGAAAGTAAACCGAATAATTTTGGTTAGACCACAACTGTGAGAATGGCGGCGCCAGTAAATTACTTGCCCATCTCTCGAATCTGAATCAAGCAAAAACCTCGAGACCAATCCCAAATCTTGGCACAAAGAATAGACTGCCATTGTAAGTTTCCTCCCCAGTCTCTCAGGATGTCCAGTATCTTCCCATGTAGTCAAATCCCTCTTTAGAAATATAAAAGATCTTGTTTCTACCAGTTTTGACCTAGAGAGAGAAAATCTTCTAGAGAGTGGTAATTCAATTTTTAAATATTTTTGGATGGAAAAATATCTCTTCTTATTAAAATAAGTTCCCCTAAAACAGAAGTTCAAAAAGATTTTCAGAAGGTGCATTAGAAATCAACTATAATCACTATAATCTGTTCAAGAGGCCTTATCTTGAGGGTCAAGATTTTTTTGAAATTTTAAATTAAGGTTCCTATGGGCCAATAAGATTCATCCAAATGTGTGGAGGAGATAAATGGAAGAAATAAAGAAATCCCCCCCAAAAATGAGTAAATACTCACATAAGATGAAGAGTTGACTAAGGACAAGGTTATTAGTTAAAAAAGAGAGATATTTAGAAGAAATGATGCATTTTTGACACCTCAGTATGGGGGAATTTCCTTCATGAAGGAGGCACCTATTTCACATGTGGGAGAGAGTTTTAAACTCCCAAATAATGAGATATTTTTATCTCTCCTCTCTCCTGTTTCAACTAGATCCAAAAAGTGAGCTAAACTGACCTAAAAATGGTTAAAAATTGACCAAATTGATTTGGAAAATTCTAGAATCAGTTTGCTTGGTTAGAGGCTCACTTTTTTCTATAAATAGAAGCCTCCCCCTTTGTTGAAGCTCAATAGTGTTTTTTGCACTGTTACCCTGCTTCTCCCAAAAGAGCCAAAAACTGTGAATTTACTCATAATTCATTAGTTTTTGACCTTCCCTCTTCTAAAGATTGGTGGCCACTCTTGTTTCAAACAAGAGTAGATCCCTCAAACCATCAAGCCAAAGCAAAGCTCTCAAATTCTCCTTGTAAGTTGGAGATTCTTCTCTTTTCTATTTCATTTTATGGTTTTTATGATTTTTGTCTTCTCTAAAATGATTATGATGTTATGCCTCATTGAAAAAAGCATGGAGGAATCGTCGTGCTTTCTGGGCGAGGGAAGTTTTTTCGGGTTCGATTTTTGAAGAACCGAGGGATAAGTCTCTTGTCCGGATATCCGTGGGCAAGGCCCCGAGTGAGGGATCCTGCGCAAGGAGTGCTACTTCAGCTGCTAGCACCCCCGAATCCGTTGCGTGGAGGGGGCAGGGATTTTTTAATGTCAATGTCTTGTACCACATTTCGGCTTCTAGAGAACATGGTTGATTTCAACTTAGGAATTCCAGCATGCAACTTAAATAACCTGCCTTCTTTCTTGCCTTTGGCAATGACTCTACATCCATTTTTGAAATCTTCAACGAAGCATCCATGCTCGTTGAAACGAACCTGTAAACCTTGTTCCACCATTTGACTAACTGAGGCCAAACTTTTTGTAATAGAAGGCACATACAAGACATCTGCCATAGACTTTGTTTCACCATTGTGCATAACCAATGGTACACTTCCAACATGTGTGGTGATAGCATGTTGGGTATCATCTCATGTCTCCACATAGCCTTTCACATCCATAGGCTTCATATGTTCAAACCATTTGCCATGAAAAGTCATATGGTTTGATGCTCCAGAGTCCATATACCAAGTGTCATCAAATCCTGTACTTCCATGCCTGGAAGTTCTTTCTATCCAACTTCTCACCCACAATATGTATTGGGTTGTCTGACATATTTGCTCAATGCAAATGCACCTTCCGCACACGTCCAAATCTGTAAACGAGCCTTCCTCAGCTCAACCACACTCTTGTAAGTGTTCCAGATACTCCAAAGTACTCAACAAACTTCACTTTTGATGTAGAAAAGCAAACTGATTGCATTCAAATTGAACTGGCATTCAAATTGAACTGATTGCATTCAAATTGAACTGGCATACACAGTCCAAAGTACCCTATTTTGGCGTGCTTTCCAAGGCTTCAAATTTCAATGTAGTGGTTCAATCAAGTGTGGATAACTTGCATTCACACCTAAACAAGCTCAATGTTGCATATCAACACCAACCAAGGTGCGTACATACCAAATTTATCAAATCCCCTTCTCTATTTAGCAAATTTATCAACACCAACCAAGATGCTCCTGTATGTTTGCAAATGTTGCTAGCATGAAGATTGGGAAGTTGTAGCAAACATGTGAGTCGCACCTTTTGGCTTCCTGAAATTCCAGCAGTGTCCATCTTCTCTTAACTAGCATGTATAAAGGATCAACTCGCTGTGTTGGTGGCGCCCCCATATAGACCTGGTTGTATTCCGAAATTGTCGGGTACTCCTTCCACTAGTCTGGTTGTATGCCAAAATCTTCCAATTTGGGTTGCCCTTAATCGGTGAGTATGGTGGCATAGCCACCTCTTGTGTGTATAGGGTGTGCCTTCCTCCACCTACGGAAGCAGTAGTTGATCATGAATGTAACGATCCTTATTTCCAGCAGATCAACTAACTAGGGGTTTACCAACTTTGTGTGCTTTGCCACATTTGCCCATAATGTGCCCTCTCCAGCCAAAGGAATTAATTCTTCTAAATCAGGGTGTGGAGCTTGGAGAGGGTATGGCACATTGTGTTGTTTTGTTGGGGTGATCTTAGAGTAAACTTTTGGCATGATTTGTCTCATTTTGGCTCAAATGGAATGATCTACATGAGGACTTTGAACATTAATTTTGGCTTCAAAAGAGGGTTGCCAGCACAAATGAAACCCTCGTACTCTACACCTGACAAAGATTCCAAAATGGTGTCATCAGTGAATGCCTCAATATTATCCTATGCGGGATGGAATGTCGTACCTCTTGAGAGTGCCCTTCTAGAGACGGGTGAGGTGCCAGTATCTCCTCAGGGGCGAGAGGGTTAGTGGGAAAATCTATCTCTGGAGGATTGAAGGTTGAGAAAATGTAGTCAGCTTGAGATGTGTTAGTAGGTGGCGTGTTAGGATAGGGGTTAAGTAGCATACTAGCAACATTAGAATAGACAAGGTAAGTTGATTTTGAAGATGAGGAAGAGGATTCTTCTTGAACCCGACCTATGCTAGGGGGTGGGTGGCTAGGCTTGTGAGACTTTATAAATTCTTGTAAGTTTGGAATGTCTTCGGAATTGATAGTTGGATATTCAATGTGGGTAGCATCAAAATTGTATTGTACATTTGTTAACATGGCTTCTAAGTGCTTGTAGATATTAGAGTATAGCTTTAGAATGCCAAAAGGATGATATAAAGTGGACTCACATAAATTTAGATGCTGGTGAGTGTTATATACTTCAAGCCACCCATGACTTATAATCCACGGGTAACTATGTGCTACTACCTCATAGTTGGTTGGTGTCTCAAGAATGTCATCTGGGACAAACAGGTCTAATTTTTTGACATTGTTGTCCAAAATTTCTAAATTTTGGAGGACCCAACACACCAACTATGGAGGGTTAGCACTATAGGATGTAAAGGGTAGAAGAATATGTCTTGTGGTGGATTAGTTAATACTAAGTCTCCCTGCAAAACTCCCATTATTACGATAGGGTTAGCATCTCTTTCAGTATTTTGTTTAATTAGGGTTAGCTCTCCTAGGCCTCTATCGTCAGATAGATTTATATCATGCTGAAGTAAAGAGAGTGTTAGCGTAGACAAAAACAAGGTGAGAGTTTGAGGAGGGGCCCGAGGAGTTACTGGCACAACTGACCCAACTCCGAGGCACGTTCAAGGAGGAGGCAGAGATCATCATTAGGCTCCGACGCTTGACTTCTATCTTGGATCACTAGTCGACGCTCTAACTCTTGTAATCGGGAGTCAGTGTTGCTGAGGAGGTTTGAAATTACCGTTTCCCGGACCATCCTTACAATATCTAATTCCTTGAATCTTCTGGTTGCGTCCTCTTGGGCACGCTTAGCTGTTGCTTCTCTTTCTTGAGCTTCGGTGATTTGTTGGAGACTTTGGGTAGCCAACATTTGACTCTCGTGTATTTGTTGTGTAAGATGTGCCATTGCCTCTTGGTGGGGCCAACTCTTTCCTTTGGACTTTGACTTGGCTCTTGCACTTATTGTGTCGTTAAGTGTTCTAATCTTTTCTACATGGGCCTTGTTTGTTTGTTTCCTCTCTTGCTGTAAATGAGTCGCCCTCTCCTCCGTCGTTGCCTTTAGCTGTGAGGTTAGCTATTGGATTTGGCTTTGCAAGGCTTCTTCTTTGGCCCTAGCATTGGTTTGGAGCTCCTGTATTTTGTGGGCATGAAGCGTAGTGAGCTCATTGGTGTGGGTGACCTCTTTCTGAAGTTGCCCCTTAGCTTGTTCTAATTTTACCTTGAGGTCCACATTTTCCTTGATTCTTTGCACAATTGTTTGGCTGAGGACCATGTTATTGCTTTCCAAGGCTTTATACATGTACTCTTGCTCCTCTGTGGACTTCAAGCTCTTCATGATTACATCCTTATAGGTAGCTTCAGCTGCTGCCAAGTGGTCTTTTACTATTTTCACTTGCCTACATGCATCGTTAACCTGCTTCCAGAGGAAGGCGTTACGATCGTGGAGCATGTGCATTGTGAGGAGGTACCTTGTCCAGCTTTGCTTTGACTTCGACCTCCTCCAAAATTTAGAGGCATTCTAGGCTGTGGTAATAGGCCATGAGGACTTCTTTGCTGATGATGGTCCCATGTAGGGCCTGAGCATAAGGGCCCACTTCGGGACCCACACTCGCCTCTTTTTCTGACTTGATGGGGATCCAGTGGTGCTGACTTGAGTTGCAGAAGCTGGGGTCTTGAGAGCTTTTGACTCTGAGGCCGACATTTGTACATGAACAACACATTAGTGTTTTGACTAGTAGGGTTGATACCATCTTTTCTTCTCTTTTTCTTTTTTTTCTTTTTCTTTTTTAATGGGTAATTGGTTAGTTGAATTGAGGAGTATGTTAGTGTAGGAGCAGTCATACGGTGTGTTAATAGACAAGTGAAGGCTGTGGCATGAAGGTGCAGGGTTAGAGTGATTTTGTGAACCTACAGGGCCGTGAAGTTAGGTTTCGTGAAAAAGTGAGGTTTCATGAACCGGTTAGGTTTCGTGAAGCATTGAACCGGTTAGTTTTCGTGAACCGTTGAGGTTCCGTGAAAATATTGAGGTTTTGTGAACCTTTGAGGTTCCATGAAGCATTGAGGTTCTATGAACTAGTTAGTTTTCATGAACCGTTGAGGTTCTGTGAAATATTGAGGTTCTGTGAAGCATTTTGGTTCCGTGAACCTTTGAGGTTTTGTGAACCGGTTAGTTTTCATAAACCGTTGAGGTTCCGTGCACCAGTTAGTTTTCGTGAACCGTTGAGGTTCCGTGAAATATTGAGGTTCCATGAACTGGTTAGGTTTCATGAACCTTTGAGGTTTTGTGAAGCATTGAGGTTCCGTGAACCGGTTAGGTTTCGGGAACCGTTGAGGTTCCGTGAAGCATTGAGGTTTCGTGGACCTTTGAGGTTCCGTGAACCGGTTAGTTTTTGTGAACCGTTGAGGTTCTGTGAACCTTTGAGGTTTCGTGAACCAGTTAGTTTTCGTGAACTGTTGAGGTTCCATGGAATATTGAGGTTCCGTGAACCTGTTAGGTTTTGTGAAGTGGTTAGGTTTCGTGAACCGAGGTTCCGTGAAACCACAAGGTGATAATATCATGAATCTTTAGTGAAGGTGCCATTTGTTATGAGAGTTTTCACTTTTTCTTTTGTTGTTAAAATGCACGTGAGGATACCATGAAGAATTTAAAAAAAAAGAATAATTATGATATATGTTCAATAAGTAGTGCCGAAAATATTTTGATCAATGATGAAGATCAAAAATACAAGAAGAAAAAGAAAACGAAAAGAATAAGGATCAAGCTCCCACCTCGAAAGGAGACAGCCGATTAAGTCCAAAATTCAGGATGGAAGATGCACAACGATCAAGAGCGGAAGCGACGTGCAATCGAAAGTAAAGGCCACACGATGCAAAATGACAGAAGAGAAAAGAAATTGGATTTTATAACACATCTGTCGGACAGAGCGACTGCCTTAATGAAGAAAACCACATGGCGTTGCTTGATTGGCCTGTGAGAAATGAACGTTTCACAGCGTGAATATTTTTGAATTGGTTCATGGCATGAACCTTTGTGAATCAGTTCACGGCGTGAACCTTTTTGAATTTGTTCACGGCGTGAACCTTTGTGTATCAATTCATGGCGTGAACCTTTTTTAATTTGTTCACGGCATGAACCTTTATGAATCATGAATGCATAAGATCTTTATTCATGCTCAAGCAGTCAAACATGCACAAAATGAGTGAATGATACCTTGCTTACCTTGTACCCATTGCGCAACCATTGGACACCCTTTTGTTTTACTGCCACACGAGAACCAAGGGGTCACCTGAGCACTTTTGGGCAATTGTTGATGCAGTCATTTTAGCTCTATGTGGGAGTTTTTAATTGTTCCTTCCACCCAACTGAACAATGTTGTTACTGTGCCTTGTGATGGAGGGCTTCTACCTATGTCCCTTTGCTGAACTTCTTTGTTTCTACCTTTAGGTTCCCTATTCAGTTCTGTAACCGAAGTGGCTACTATCATTGCTTTGGCAATTCCCAACCCATTTTGCTTAGTTGTCTTTTTTCTCCACACAAAGGTTGGCGAGGTTCCTACTTGGGTTGGGAGTTGATGATGTATGCTTTCACTACTCTCTTTTTTATGACTTGAACTGCTTGTGGTGTTGGCCCCCCACTGAGTGGGGTTAGGGTACCCATATTGCCATATTGCCTTGGTAGTATCCTTGTGCTCGTAGCAGTAAGTATTTTTGAACCCATTAACACCATATTAGATAATTTGGAAAAAATCCTATTCCCATTTGAAAAATGGGAGCATGGTGAACTTATCCAAAAGTTTGTCAAAACCCCCTCATGTGACATATCATCGGAAAGATCTTGAAGAGTAGAATCTAAATCTATGATCTCCGACAAATTTGGAGTTAGTATGTTTAAGATATATCCAAAACTATATGGAGTAATTGATTCCCAAAATGTGAGATTTTTCCCAAATTACCTAATATTGACTTCATTGCTTATGGAACCCTTGAGGTCTATTTGGATGCTTGGAGTCCTGCCAATCTGTTTGTGTCAGCAAGGTTTGACTTTTGAATTTTTTGTAGATTCTTCTTGTGGTCTCCATATTATTTATGGTGTCCTTCTTGTGAGGTTGGTTTTTAACTTGAATGTTGGGCACCCACTTTTGTGTACCCTTAGATTTTGGGTATTGTTTTTGCGAGCTTTGTGGGACTAAGGCTTGTTCTATTTTAAGAGGTGTTTCCACTATATTTGGTGTTGTTTGTTCATCATTTATCATATGTTTTCCTCTGTTTGTCAAGCTCCATAAGGGCATGGACATGACCTTGTCACCCGCGCTCAACTGTTGAGATATCGAGCTCGTCTAGTGAGGCGGTGGACACTGATGACCCGCCTGGGGGATAGGCCCCACACTTACACCACTGGCATGGTTGGTGAGATCATGGGTGATATGCGGCCAGTGGGATGACAGGCTGTGTGTGACAGCCATTCTAGAGACTGGCATAGTTATAGCACCAGCTCATTTAGTTGGGTTCACACTATAGAGAACCCGTGTATGTATTTGGTTGAGTACCTTTCATATTGTGTGTACTCTTATCTTGTATATGGTGTGTTGAGTGTTGAGCGAAGAAGAAGAAGATTTTCAGCCTCTCACCTTGTGTGTTCTCTATTAGGGTTTTGTGAGTGTGTGTGCGCTTGCAAGAGCTCAAGCTCTCTTCCCCCCTGCATCTTTTCATGGTATCAGAGCTTGGTTCGTGCTAAGGGCTGAGATGCAAGCAAGAGAACCACAGGAAGTCGTACGAGGGTAAGAGCTTCAACTACTCTTCCCTATTTGTGTTGGTGACTACACCCTTGTCTCAGGAGCTCTACGGGAGGCACCGACAAACGATCTCTGATTGAGGAGCTTTCTTCGCGGGAGTAAAGCTATAGGGCAACTATATTGTCCTATCGGACAGTCTGTTCTATCAGACAAAATTTTCTGGGTCGAAAACGCGTTTCGGGCGCGTCTGGACCTCCGTTTTTCAGAAAGCAGGCGATTTCGAGCACTGCAGGTAAGTCATCGATTCTCTACAAAACTCTGTTTTAAGAACTGCAGGAAGACAGATTGACTGTGTAGACACTGTGTGTGCTGCAAAGAGGTCAACAGTTGCCATTGGGTGTATGTATGCACATTGAAGTCACTGGTTGAGAGTACTATAGTACCGTTGTACAGTAATACAGTAGTTTGTGCAGGACAAACCAGAGTGCTGTTTCTGGTAAAATTGTGTGTTTGGCAAGATGTCAAATGATGGGATAACCCAGATTGTGGCTGAGAAGCTTGATAAGAATAACTTCCATGCTTGGAGGTTCAGGTTGATGAATTTCCTCATGGGAAAGGGCTATTGGGACTACATAGAAGGTGATCATGAAGAGGCACCAGAGATACCGGACATAAATCCGACTGCTGCAGATGTGAAAGAGTTTAAAGACTGGAACCAAGGAGCCGGGAAAGTTATGTATTGGCTCTCCATTAGTATACAGGACACCATGATTGGGCACATTCAGGATGCCAAGTCCCCCAAGGAGGCGTGGGCACCTTGGTAAAGCTCTATAAAACAAATACCAAGGCACGTAACATACAGTTGAAGAATGAACTTCATACTATGGAGAAAAAGAGCATGTCTATGAATGACTATGCGTTGAAGATAAAGGGTATTGTGGAATGCCTTGCATCTATTGGTGTGTCAGTAGATGATGATGATAAGGTGGAGGTCTGTCTACGTGGTCTCGGGCCACAATACAAGGCATTCAAGACGTCTATTCAGACTCGGGAAAACATTCCCAACTTTACAGATTTGGTGTCTATGCTGATTATAGAAGAGAAGAGCTTGGGTGAAGACCAACAGTCTTCACAAAACAAAAACAATTCAGAGCAACAGGCCTTCTACACAATTTTAGGAAGAGGATGAGGTAGAGAAGGCCGTGGACGCGGTCAAGGAGATGGCCGAACAAGTAATCAAAACTATGGCCAGCAGTAGCAACAACAGTCCCAGAATACACAACAACAACAACAACAACAACACGTAGGTGGAAGAGGCAAATTTAGAGGCAGGGGGAGTCAAAGAGGCCGTGGAAATTGGCAAAGGTAGTATAATTATGCACGTGAATGCTATTATTGTGGTAAGCTTGGACATGTGCAGGCAGAATGTTATAAGAAGCAGGCTGACATGCAAAATGGGAAAGTGCAGCAAAACAACTATGCATCCTCAAGCAGAAATAGTGACGATAATGAAAGGTTGTTTGTTATGCAGCATGTCGTGAATGCCATGTCTGAAAATGTTGATGCAGCACAAAAAGATGATGTATGGTATGTGGATTCAGGTGCTTCGAACCACATGGGGAGTGGTTCAAGGAGATGAAAAACCCGAAAAGACCAGGTTTTGTGGAAACAGGGGATGACACTGCTCATCCAATTGCCCATGTTGGAGATGTGCCATTGTCTATGCAGGATGGCAAAGTGAAGTACCTTGCAGATGTACCTCACGTTTCAAACATAACAAAGAATCTGGTTTCAGTTGGCCAGATGATTGAGCAGGGTTTGCAAGTTCGGTTTAACCCTGATGGTTGTTATTGTTGAGAGATGTAATCGTGGTGTTGTGTGTATGTGGGAAAGCACTCTAGAAGTGCAAGATATTGTGGTGAGATATGAATGCCACATGTAATATTGCATGGTGTGTGAGAGTTGACCAAAAAAAGTGGAAAAGGAGTTGCCACATGGATGATGATGTGTAAAGTGGGATAAGGCTAGAGAGCCTATATCATTGTATGGTTCATTGTGATATGCAATACAAGGGAATAGTGTTGAGTGTGCAATCTCTCTCTCTCTAGTCATGGAGTTTTTAGTGTGGTTTAATCCACCTTAATCTTATGCTTAATCTTGTGTCCTTCACCATGACCAATCCCATTTCTAGAATCTTAACATGGTATCAGAGCCAAATGGGCTCTTGGTCATGGGTGATTATTATGTATATTAGCTTGTTTGTGTGTTTGTTTGATTAAGCATTATTTTGAGTTATTATGAGAAAAAAATTATGCACACTCATATTATCATTTGGATTTGCATTTGTGAGGATTTGAGAGAGATTTGGAGCTACCATTCTCAAGTTAGAGAGGAGATTTGCAACAAGGAGGTTGCATAGAAGCTGCCCAAGAGAGTTGCAAATGGAGTTTTGCAACATGGAGAGCTTGCTCATCATCAAGGAAGCTGAAAATGGAGATTTCAGCATTATGAAGGCTATGGAGTCTTCATCATCGTCAAGGAGAAGCTGCCAAGAGAAGATATGCTGCTGATTATGCCTCAAGAAGGTTGGTTTTGTGAAGTTTTGCCTCAAAGTTTTGTATTTGAGCATGGAAGAATGTTCATATTTGAGAAGGGTTGCTATGTGTGGGATTTGTGGATCCCATGGTTCTTTGCATTTGGGCAAAGAGTGTAAGAGGTGCAATGCTTGTCTAAGAAGGGACAAGCGGTTATGGGCTTAGAAGAAGTCCATGGTTGAGCACATTGGAAAGAGTGATGCTCATGGTTTTGCTCATAGAAGATGGGCAATGTTTGGTGGAAGCTTTTGGAGTTTTCACATTGGTTTGCACCTTGGTTTCTTGAGAGAAACCAAAATGAAAAGCACCCTTGAATGGATGCATGCAGTGAAGGAAAAGCATGCTAATTTAGAAACCATGAAGGCCATGCCAATGGTAATGGAACACCTCAACTTGGAGGTCTTGGAGAGGCAAAAGTAGCAACGGGAGATGCTATGGAGTTTTGAAGCTCATATGAGAGCCAACAGCATGAGAAGGTACAACAAGAGGAGTTGCACACACAACTCATTTGGAGCTGAAATGGAAGCTCACAGAGATGATAGTGGAGCAAAGAAATTTGCAGCTCATGGAGGAGTTGCATATCAAGCTTGCATAGTCATTTGAAGACCAAGACTAGTGGTTTCTTGGATGAAAGAAGCCACCTCAAATGGAAATGTCAAGGTATTGGCACAATTAAACAGTTATGGTTGGTGAGAAACTGCAGGCAGCCAGACGCACAACAGTGTGCGCAATGTGGAGCATGCGAACTTCACATAGCAACGATGCACGATGACTCATAGAGATTAAAGAAAAGCCAGCAGCCCCTCGCACACATGCGATACACTCGTCAGTAGAAGGCAGCCGAGAGTAGGCAAAAAACCCTTATGCATAGGTCATGAGGAAGGTTGTAGGAGCTGGCGGGCGTCCCGGCGGCTGGTGAAGTGGCCGTTGAAGCGGACTGAGTTGCGGTCCAGCGAGAAGCGCCCAGCGAAGGTGCCCAAGTCGACCTTGCCCTTGGCAGCAGCCATATTGCGAAGGGTGAGGCTGGACGCTGGGTGCACGAAACGGATAACCAAGGCGCAGCCTGGTTACGGTCATTGGGGAAGAGACAGGCGGATCAGAAGCAGCGTAAAAGAACTGAAAATTTTGCAAAAGAAAAACAGCAGCGTGACTGTAGCAAGCTGACTGGCGCCCAAACAAGGCGGTGGCGGCGGCTGCTGTGGTGACCTCAGTGACAGCAGCGGCATGAAGCTGAAGAATTTGGAAGGTAGTAGAGCCAGCAAAGAGAGAGAGCAGGTGCAGTTTGGTGCCCTGGAAGAAGGCGACTGCGTGTAAGGTCCCCATGGGAGCTGCAACAACAGGTAGCGTAAGAAGCTTGTTGTGAAGAAGAGTGAAGAGCGGGTCCCCTAGCTGCAGCATAGGAGCATTTGAGGCATTTGGCGTGTAGCACAAGAAGCGGTGTGACTAATGCTTGCAGGTGACGTGGGTCACAAAAGCAAGGCGCCAGCGATGCAGAAGACAGTCCGCTACCTGCACTGCATTCAATGCGTGCAGCGGATTTTTTTTTAAAAAAGAAAAAAAAAGAAAAAAGATCTAAGGTTCTTTAACCCTTAGATTTTGATTCACACACACCTTAATGGTTCCCACTAGGTGGTGTTAACATGGTTCTAAAAATGAATTTTATGGAGATCACTCATCCGCATAAGGGTCCGCTGCCCGGCTTTGGCCAAAAAGGCTTTGTAATTTTGTATTTTTCACCCAAACATGATGATGGACAATTCATCCACGAGCATGCGTGCTCAAAAACAATAAAATTTTGTAAATCATCCATGGTATGAGGGTAACCATACCCGAGCTCACCTAGAAGCTCAAAATGGTTGTGATGTGTGCATGAGCGATGCACATGTGAGATGCATGCGCATGGGTTGGATCCCTCCCGAACTTCCATGTTCAAATCGGACTCAGTGGTTCCGCTGTGAGCGATGAGTCGACTCAAAATGGACTAGGTGTCTAAGATGGTAGACACGGGCACACATGTTTGGTTAATGGACACTCCAATGTATCATTGAGGGGGAGTGTTGAGAGATAGCAATTGCGTTTGTGCAATGCTACATTGTATGGATGATGAATGATGGGTGAGTTGTGGAACACCTCGATTAAGAGGGGGTGTTGAGAGATGTAATCGTGGTGTTGTGTGTATGTGGGAAAGCACTCTAGAAGTGCAAGATATTGTGGTGAGATATGAATGCCACATGTAATATTGCATGGTGTGTGAGAGTTGACCAAAAGAAGTGGAAAAGGAGTTGCCACATGGATGATGATGTGTAAAGTGGGATAAGGCTAGAGAGCCTATATCATTGTATGGTTCATTGTGATATGCAATACAAGGGAATAGTGTTGAGTGTGCAATCTCTCTCTCTCTAGTCATGGAGTTTTTAGTGTGGTTTAATCCACCTTAATCTTATGCTTAATCTTGTGTCCTTCACCATGGCCAATCCCATTTCTAGAATCTTAACAGTTATGTTGAAGACTTTAAAGGCAAGTGCAGGTTGGTTGCAAAAGGCAACAGAGTGGGCAGAATGTTTACGTTGAATGTAGACATGCCTGAAATGAGTGCTGCAATGTTTGCAAATGGTTCAAGAATTGTTGCAGACACAGACATTTGGCATAAAAGAATTGGACATGTGAATGTGCAGCGAATGAAGTCTATGCAGACTAAAGGAATTGTGACAGGGCTGCCAAAGTTTAAAGTGGAAGGTATGCAGAGAATATGTGAAGCATGCCAATTCGGAAAGCAAACAAAGCATGTATTTCCACGTAATAGATATTAATATGAGCAGAAATGCACTAGATGTTGTGCATTCAGATGTATGGGGCTGTACTACCTCAAGTGGTACCCCCTTCATCTCCTTGTAATTCCAGGAAAAACAGTCCTTAAATTCCTTAAGGAGAGCGACGAGCTCATCTTCTTCAACCAATGTCAAGTCTTTAGCAATGTATACGGGTCGAGCTTCCTCCCCTGGTCTCCCAATATCCACTTCCTTGACTTCTGTCGAGCCATCGTATGACATGGACAACCCAGCCTCCTTAACCCTTGTTGCCATCAGTCGGACCGCTTTTCGTTTGTCACAACATTGTAGGTTTTGAAGTGGTCGAGTACTGAGAGCAAGTCTGGTTTGTCCTCATTTTCACTTTTGGTTTTAGTCATGATCTTTCTAGCTGCATGTTCTACTTCTGCCAAGGCTTTATTTCATTTTCGACGCCCAGCTTTTGTAAGCTTGGGTGTTTCTAGCTCTTAAAGGGTGACTTTCTCCTTGTGTCTTCCCTCTAGTGATATCTTACTCAACTCCTCACCCCAATCCTTGGAGAACTCATCGTGTACCTTAGTGGCCTCAAGGTATCTTAGCCACTGGGCATCCGTGGAGTTTTTTCGTAATAGGGCATTTCATTGGGTATATATTGCTTTTGTTGTCGCCACCTTCTGAGGCATTGAGCATTGGTGTGTACGGCCTTGTGCTATGGTCCCTTCTGTGCTCAATGTCTCCTCTTCTAATGCTGCATCAATGGTCTACCAATCAACCATACAGATAGAGGTCATGGGGACGGTTCTAGATTCCACATACTAGGTCCCCTTGGGTTGCATCACATCTATGGCGGCCAACACATGCATCCAATTTTCACTGAAGTTCGGAGGAGGAAGTGACACATACATTTCAATTTCCTCTTCTTCCTTGGGATCTCCCACCGAGTGCTAGCATATTTGTACAGAGGTGGTCCGTTCCATTGTGAATGAATCATTACCAAATGATTGCCCTTCCATGGTGTTGAGATTCAAGCTCGATGTCAATGTGAGCTAGGTATGCTATGTGCTAGCATGTTAGGTAGGAACATGTGTGAGACATAAATGACCGCGTCTAGCTGCTGGTCATAGTGTGTGGACATTAGCTAGGGTTAGATGTGTGTGGACACAACTCATAGTGTGTTGTGTGTATTATGGATTATGGTTTCATGCATTGTGTGAGAAGGGAGATGGCTTCCCTCTATGGTTAGAGTTTGCAATATACATTAGGGTTTGCTCCTGTGTGTGTGTCTCCTCCCCCTCTACCGTTCTTTCAACATGGTATCAGAGCCTTGTGCTGTTTATTAGGGTTTATGAGTGAGTGAGAGAAGAGGGAGAAGAAGCTGTGAAGAGAAGCTGTGAAGCTTGCCATTGAAGCTGTAAAGCTTGGAGCACACCGATTACTATCAGATCTGAGAGCTTGGCCTACCAGGTAAGGTCTTCTAAACATCCTTGAGCGGATTGCAAGTGATTCAGGCAAAAACAAAGCAAAGTAGAGCAAATCAAAGCAATGAAAAATTCTGGTTTTTTGGAAGCTTTCCATTAAAGCTTGGAAGCACTGATGTATGGTGGAAATACATGCAAATCTGGCAAAACAAACATGTATCTGACAACGAGGAATGTATTGGCAACTCCTATGCAAGCCCTACTGTGATTTTGGAGCAATTTACATGCATTTGAATGAGTGAAAAATTTTGGTTTTTGAGCTCTCACAAAACAGAGAAAAGCAACTCAAAATTTGATGCATTTGGAGCATGTTTTTGGTTAAAATCAAACCATTGACTGGTTGCACACATACCTAAGTGTGTTGGGCACTTACTTAACTCATCAATTAGCAACTCAAGCACTCCCAAAACCCTCAGGAGCAGGTGGCGCATTCTGGACAGAAAAACAGAGCAGTTTTTTGATATTTTTGGTACGAGGAGATCGATTATCACTTGGTTGCTTGATTACTTTCACAATTGCTTTAGCAATTGGTTGCTACACATACTTGAGAAGAGGGCTACATGGTTGGTTTGATCAATTATGCTTAATTGAGCTAGGAATGAGCTGATTAAAAAGCCTGTCTGGTTGCAGAGAAACAGAGTGATTTTAATTGAGCAATTAATCTTTGGTCTTGAACAATTGGACAAATTCCTTTTACATGGAGTTAGTGGACATCATTGCTAAGCTAATGAATGCCTGGTTGCTCAATTTGGACAAATATTGAAGAATTTAGAGCAAAATTACTACTGGTTTTTCTGGTTTTTTCCAAAACAGAGAAAGGGGTTTTCAAAAATTGATATGTACACATGTCAGATGGTGTTGATACTCTACATTGAGGTTGTTTAGGTGTCAATGCAAGTTACTCATACTTGATTGAACCACTACATTGTGATTTGGAGCCTTGGAAGGCGCATCAAAACAGTGTATCTCGGACTGCGTGAGCCAGTTCATTTTGGATGCATACAGGTTGATTTTCTACATCAAATTTGAAGATTGGTGGTTACTTTGGAATATCTGGAACACGTATTGGAGTGTGGTTGAGCTGAGGAAGGCTCGTTTACAGATTTGGAAGTGTATGCAAGGTGTTTTTGCATTGAGCAAACATGTCGGATAATCTAGTACCGATTGTTGGTGAAAAGCTAGATAGGAAGAACTTCCAGGCATGGAAGTATAGGATCAAAAGTTTCTTGAAAGGAAAAGGTTTTTGGAATCTCATTACAGGTGCTGAGCCAGAGCCTGAGCTACCCCGACAACCTACACAGCAGCAGGTTATTGCTCATAAGCAATGGTCAGAAAGAGCATTCAAAGTGTTGCATTATCTGTCTATATGTATTTCTGATGCTATGCTCATACACATACAGGATGCTGAGAATCCCAAAGATGCATGGGATACTTTGGTAAAGATGTTTGATACAGACACGAGTGCTCGCAAGTCTCAGTTGCGATAGCAAATACATAATGTGAAGCGGAATAAAAGTAGCATCCATGATTATGTGCAAGAAATAAAGAAGTTTGCAGATGCATTGGCAACAATAAATGCCCCCATGCCTGATGATGATTTGGTGGATATTACCTTGCGTGGTCTTGGCAAGGAATATAAATCTTTTGATACATCCATCTCGGTTCGGAGTACAGGTTTACCAGACTTTGATGAGTTGGTTTCACTCTTGCTTGTGGAGGAAATCAAACTCAATGATTCTTTTCTGGATGCATTTACTAGCCACGATGATAATGGCAGAAATCAGGCTTTCTACTCGCGAAGAGGTTTTAGAGGTAGGGGGAGATTCGCATCACGTGGCCGTGGTGGTAATGGTCGTGGATGGCAGGACAGGTCATCACAACAGAATTTTCAGCCCACATATGGTGCTAGAGGTGGTCGTGGATATGCACCTCAGAGAGGCAGAGGTAATCCTCATGGTAGAGGACATTGGCAAAGCCAACAAACATCTATGCAAGATGTAGAATGCCATTACTATGGGAAATATGGTCATATGGCGAGAGATTATTTCCACAAATAGAATGATTTGAGAGGGGGTAGAGCACAACGTGGTGGTCATTATGGTGGAAATTATGCACAACATGGTGGTGGAAATTATGCATCAAGCAGTAATGATGGCACAGCAAATCATTTGTTTGCCATGAAACATGTTGTTGGATCCATGATGACAAATGCTGAGAATGATGACACATGGTATATGGACTCTGGAGCATCAAACCATATGACTTGTCATAGTGAATGGTTTGAGCATATGAAGCCTATGGATGTGAAAGGCTATGTGGAAACAGGAGATGATACTCAGCATGCCATTACACATGTTGGAAGTGTACCATTGGTTATGCACAATGGTCAAACAAAGTCTATGTCAGATGTATTGTATGTGCCTTCGATTACAAAAAGCTTGGCCTCAGTTGGTCAAATGGTGGAACAAGGATTACAGGTTCGTTTCAATGAGCATGGTTGCTTCGTTGAGGATTTCAAACATGGATGTAGAGTCATTGCTAAAGGCAAGAAAGAAGGCAGGTTGTTTAAGCTGGATGCTAGAATTGTTGAGCTAAAATCAGTCATGTTCTCTAAAAGCAGAAATGTGGTACAGGATATTAATATGTGGCATAAGAGGATTGGACATGTCAATATACAGAGATTAAAGAACATGCAAACAAGAGGCATTGTCAATGGGCTGCCTAGATTCAAGTATGATGGGCATATGCATGTTTGTGAAGCCTGTCAGTTTGGAAAGCAGGCAAGGTTGTGGTTTCCTAGAGAAGGAAATATGAGTAGCAGGCCACTTGAGATAGTACATAGTGATGTATGGGGTCCTGCACAAAACCCATCTATCAAAGGCAGTTTATACTATGTGACATTCATAGATGATTTCAGCAGGATGACATGGATATACTTTCTCAGAGAGAAAAGTGAAGTATTGGAAAAGTTCATGGATTTCAAAGCTTTTGCAGAAAAGTAATATGGCTGTTGGATTAAATGTTTGAGGACAGATGGAGGTGGTGAATACACCTCAAAGGCTTTTGAGTATTTCTTAAGAAAGCATGGAATAAGAAGACAATTGACTTGCAGGTATACACCTCAGCAAAATGGTGTGGCTGAGAGAAAGAATAGAGGCATATGTGAAGTGGCAAGGGCAATGCTTAATGAAAAGAGCATGCTAGATTATTATTGGGCAGAAGCTTGTGCTACTGCAGTGTATATACTGAACAAAACACCTACAGCAGCAGCCATTCATGGAAGTACGCCAGAGATGCGACTTACAGGTTATAGGCCAGACATTGGACACCTCAAAGTTTTTGGATGCATAGCTTATGTACATGTGCCTGATGAGAGAAGGAGGAAGTTGGATCCTAAGGCAGAAAAATGTATATTTGTTGGATATGCACAGGATCAAAAGGCATACAAATGTTACAATCCACAAACTAGACAAGTGGTTATCTCACGAGATGTGGTGTTTGATGAGCTTGCTAGTTGGTACAAAGCAAAGGATGAGGATGTCATTGAGTCACTTGAAGCAGATGTGCCTGTGAACTTGCCACAAGCAAGTTCTAGTTCTACTACTATGTCTGGGCCAGCAGCAGAAGCTGAGAATAGTACTGTACGTCCATGGTCAGGACATTTGAGGCATGAGAGTGTGAGCACTGGGAGTAGTGCTATGGATAAAGGAAAGAAGAAGGTTGAAGGCATTGGAATCACAGGTTATGAGTCATCGAGTTCAGAGAGTTTGGATGAGGAGCTTGGCATACCTGTTTTACGCACACCTGGTGCTAGACAGGATAGATATGTGCCACCACATGCTAGAGTGACAGGTGTTCAGAGTGACCCACATGCATTGCGGAGATCCCAAAGGGTCAGATATCCTGTTGACAGGTTGACATATCGAGATTTTGCTATGCACTGCATATATGACATCTATGGTGAAGCATGTGGAACCTACATGCTATACAGAAGCTATTGGAAAGCATGAATGGGAGAAAGCAATGGATGTTGAGATGGACGCATTGGTTCATAAATGACACATGGGATTTGGTTGCATTACCAAAGGACAAGAATGTCATTGGATGTAAATGGGTTTACAAAAAGAAGTGCAAATCTGATGGTTCCATTGAGCGACATAAAGCAAGATTGGTAGCTAAGGGTTATGCACAAACCCAAGGTTTGGACTATGATGAAACGTTTAGTCCAGTGGCAAAGATGGGAACAGTAAGAGCAGTCATTACTATGGCTGCAGCTAATGGTTGGGAAATGCATCAAATGGATGTCAAAAATGCATTTCTAAATGGAGATCTACAAGAGGAAGTGTATATGGCACAGCCAGAAGGGTATGTACACCCAAGATATCCCACTCATGTATGCATATTGAAAAAGGCATTATATGGTTTGAAGCAAGCACCTCGTGCTTGGAGTGATAAGATGAGCAGATACCTTATCTCTCTTGGTTTTCAGATTTCTACAGCAGATTCTTCACTCTATGTGAAGAAGACAGATCATGGGATTGTTTTACTCGTCATCTATGTGGATGATTTGATTATCACAGGTGATCATGGTGCAGATGTGATGCATGTCAAGAAAGCTTTGAGTGGGCAATTTGACATGAAAGACCTTGGTGAGTTGAGATACTTTCTTGGAATTGAAGTGATCAAAGACCATGCAGGTACATGGTTAGTACAGCGCCAATATGCATTGGATATGTTAGCAAAATATGGCATGACAGGGTGTAAGCCTATGAGTACACCTTTGGAGCAGAATGTGAAGTTGCGGGCTGATTATGGTGAGGATTTGGATGATCCATCTATGTACAGAAAGATGGGGTAGTCTCATTTACATGACTATCACACGCCCGGATTTGAGTTATGCTGTGGGGCTAGTAAGCCAGTTTATGCAGAGCCCTAGAAAACCTCATTTGGATGCAGTGAGACGCATTATGTGATATGTAAAGACCACTGCACATTATGGTCTACTTTATGAGAGTGGTAAAAGCTTGGATATACATGGCTACACAGACGCTGATTGGGCAGGTAGCTCATATGACAGAAGGTCTACTAGTGGTTATGCTTTTACACTTGGAAGTGCCGTTGTGAGTTGGAGTAGCAAGAAGCAACCTACAGTTGCTTTATCCAGTACAGAGGCTGAATACAGAGGTGCAGCCATTGCTACTTGTGAGGCAGTATGGTTAAAGAATCTCTTGGCAGATTTGGGTGAGCCTATTGATGGCAAAGTTGTCATTCATTGTGACAACATGAGCAGTATACAGTTGGCAAAGAATCCAGTGTTTCATGCGAGGACCAAACACATAGAGGTCCATTATCACTTTGTCAGAGAGAAGGTGCTGGATGGAACAGTTGATCTACAGTATGTGAAGACTCATGAGCAAGTGGCAGACATCTTTACAAAGCCACTTAGCAGGGAGAAATTTGAGTACTTCCGTACTATGTTGGGAGTACATGGGATGAGCTTGAGGGAGAGTGTTGAGAGCCTTGATATCCCAAGCTCATCTACATCTTCATCGGCAGTACATCATGAGCTTGAGAGGGGCTGTTGAGATTCAAGCTCGATGTCAGTGTGAGCTATCTATGCTATGTGCTGGCATGTGAGGTAGGAACATGTGTGAGACATAAATGACTGCGTCCAGCTGGTCATAGTGTGTGGACATTAGCTAGGGTTAGATGTGCGTGGACAGAACTCAGTGTGTGTTGTGTGTATTATGGATTATGGTTTCATGCATTGTGTGAGAAGGGAGATGGCTTCCCTCTATGGTTAGGGTTTGCAATATACATTAGGGTTTGCTCCTGTATGTGTGTCTCCTCCCCCTCTATTGTTCTTTCAACACATGGGGTGTGCTTTCCATGTTCTCAGATTAATCTTTAAGATTTGCGAATCCCTACGTACATACACGCGATCTAAGGCCCAATCATGCACCAACTTGGATTCCCTCATGAAGGGTCTCCCCAATATTATGTCATATGAATCAGGTTGGCCGCCGCAAGAAGTGCATGACCACAAATGTGTGATGGTAGAGAAACATAAAGAGCTTGAATTTCACATTCTCCAGAAGTCCAATGGGCCTCAAAGATGTTCCGCAGCCTTTTTAATGATTGTATCTACTTTTTTAAGATCATGTTTTTCCAAATTTTCCCAGCAATATTTTGTGATGATGCTAACCCCTGGCCCACCATCCAGGATAGCCAGTGCCTGGTACCCATTATGATGAATCGGGATTGTAGCATTTGTGTCGTCACTTTTGTAATAACACCCCAGTTGATTAACTGGTATCTTAATGACTCGGGTTTTCCTTGTTTGTCTCAAGGTTCTTTCTGCCAGAGGTGGCAGAGCCTCATCTTTAATATCGGCTGGCTTTAGTCCGCCTTCCACCCATTCTTTTATGTCTGTCCATAGGGTTGGTGAATTGTGTAACAATTGCCCTAATGGCATTTGTACAAGCGTGGACAGTACAGCCGCGAGACTTCCTATGTCTCTAGGTTCTTTGGAGATAGAGGGTTCTCCCCACGTGTGTGACTCGCATTCCTCCACATAGGGAAGGAATGGATGGACTCCCCCAATGACATTGTGTTTGCTTGGGACCCCTCTTCTATTTCTTCCGGAATTTCTTCCGGAATCGGGGTAGGTACGTTGAATTCCCTATCCTTGGTTGGCTCGTCTCGTGGATAAATTGTATCCCCAACCCGGTTAGCCCTTAGCTTGGCTTCATGAAGCCGTTGGCATTATTCAACTAAGGCCCTGGCATCTTCGAGCTTTCTTATTTCCTCATTGGCATTGGGGTATTCACCGACTCTTTTAGGAGTTGTTGGTTGCTCCCTTTGCTCTTCTAGGTCCGGCCCCTTGTGATTGATTTTTTGATCCCCCTCTTCTCTCGATTGGGTGGATCGAGTGTCGATTGTATCTTCTTTGGATTCATCTTGGATTGTGATCCTTGTGTCACCCTTATCCACTTTTTTCACTCCTCCTCCAGCTAGTTCTAGAAATAGTCACATCCGCTCGGTTCTTTCCCTTGTCTCCTAATTGAAATTGAGCTCTTGTTAGGACATTGAGTGGTGTGATATTGCCAGGTTGCACACTAATGGTTCGGATGGTGGCCTGATTGGTAGAAGTCAAACCACTTGCGTGGTATGGACAATCCTTGATCAAATGATCAATCCTACATTTAGTACAGGTGAGTATTGGCATGTCATTGGGTGTAGCCACCACTTGTTGGGGTTGGTGCGTATGAACCCTATTCTTGTTTGGGAACTTGGCAACTCGATGCGGCCCTCTGCAGCCAAAACATTTTGTAGCGGTCCTCTTCTCAAGTTTGAGTTCATATCCTTGCCCTTCCATTGCACCATGGTTTGAAACACAGGTACTAGTGTGTTATTCTATAGGACTTAGAATTCAGGCGTGACCTCCGCCGTTTCCTCATGGTACTCTCTGCTAAGTTCTACTTCTCACACCATATCAACATCTTTTGATGGCTCTTCAATCAATACTTGATTGTGGCTGGAAGGCCAAATTCTAGATCATCGGCAGAATAAAGGAAAAGAATAAGAGAGCCGGTTTGGCTTGTATGGAATTGATTCATGTATCAAATTTTTATATATATATCTTGTCTTTGGCATGATTGTATTGCGTAAAAAGGCTGTTTTAACAAATCTTGTGAAAAGGGCCGTAATTAAGGAACATATTTATTTATGTCAAACAGTGTGGTTGGATTAATTAGAAAACAAATTGACGCGTGAGTAGGGTGGAAAGTGGGAGGATGGAATGCCCCGATACAATTCATGATTCCCTTCTCCCACGTCGCAAGCTGGAGTTTCTCTCTCTCTCTCTCTCTCTCTCTCTCCCCCCCCCACACACACACGGATGATTAAATACTCTCTTTCTCTATCCGACTGAATACACAAAAGAGAAACATGGTGGAACTACAAGAGTTGGAAGAGGTTGAAACTTTACAGGTCTGAATACTAATCTCTCTCTCTCTTTCTATGCAATGCAAAAGTGGGGATTTAACATAAGTTTATATGTTACAGGTTAATGCACTCCCATCCCAGGAACGTAAGTTCATTAGGGAATATGAAGCACAATGCAAAAGAAAACAAAGAGCTAGAAACAAAAGAAAAGAAGAGGAAGCAAGACACTGGGACCATGGAGAGACCGTTGATGGCAAAAGAAAAGTATAAATTTCCAAAGAGATTGTGTGGTATTTTCATCAGCAAACAAATGGAATGGGCATGGCCATTAAGAAAGACATCTTTGATCAGTTAATCCTTCATCCGTCTCATTAAAAGATTTGCAAGACATAGGTCCAAGGCACCAGAACGATGTTCAAATAGTGCTCATAGCAAATATTCGCAACACGCTCCAAAGTTTGAAGAAGCCACGGTCTGGGGATGAATTATTCCTCAAAAGGTGTGCCATGATGATGCTTTAAACTCAAAAGAATTAGAGGAGTTAGCTGGCCTCAAACTCACTGATGTCTCTAAGCTACTATCCGCCGTTAATAGAAGGAACTTTTATATGGTGAAATCTCGACTGGAACTTGAAAATGACAACTCCATGTTGTCTTTCTCCACATGTCATAGGAAACAACCAAGAAGCCGCATACCTGATAAGGTAAAGGAGCTGGTGGTCACTTTTTGGACAACTGAGACTCATGTATCCCCTAACAAAAATGACATATGTCGAAAAAGAATTGGCTAAAAGAACTACATCGAGCACCCAATTCATCTACTAGGTGTATCACAAGTATGCCCAATAGTTGTTTAATAACTGTGCATCTAATATTTACCTAATAGATTTCTCATAGTTGTATATATTTGAATGCTATCTAATAGGTAACTAGCTATGCTAGTTAGTAGATAGACAATAGCTACTTAACAATTAGAGTGTGTAGCTAACTAAGACTTAATTAATACATGCTCACCTAACATATACGTAATAGTTGTCTAATAGCTATATATCTTTTAGATATCTACTAATAAATAACTAGCTATTTTAACTAGTAGCTATTTAGTAGATATGAATCTAATAGCAACCTTAGTTCAATTAAGTTGTGCACTTAATTTATACTTGATAGCTATCCAATAGCTAGTAGCTATTTATTAGATGTTGTGTAACTAAAATTAATAGATGTTGTGTAACTAAAATTAATAGATGTGCCTCTAATAGCTAACAGCTCTATATATCTAATAGTTGTGTAATAGCTTACTAATAGCTCTATGTCTCATAGAATAATATCAAATAGTTGTTTATCTTCTAGTTTTAATAGCTATTGATAGCTACCTAATAGCTCTATGTCTCATAGAATAATATCAAATAGTTGTTTATCTTCTAGTTTTAATAGCTATTGATAGCTACTAATAGCTCTATGTCTCATAGAATAATATCAAATAGTTGTTTATCTTCTAGTTTTAATAGCTATTGATAGCTACCTAATAGCTATTGATAGCTACCTAATTGCTATTGATAGTTATCTAATAGTAGTTATCGATACCTAATAGATTATATCTAATAGCTATCTATCTTATATATGACTACTAGTTGGTTATTGCTAATAGCTATAGACAACTATTAGGAACCTAAAAGCTAGTAGACACAGCCTCCTGAATAGCTTACTTATAGTTGTCTACTGACTGTTTAATATAGCCACCCAATAGCTGTCTGCTAGCTCATTGATAGCTAACTATTAAAAAAACAATTTAATAGTTGTCTTAATAGCTATGTAATAGCTACCTTATAGTTGTTTATTAGATATTTGATAGCTACCTAATAGTAGATGTTGATAGCTACCTGATAGTAGATGTTGATAGCTACCTTATAGTTGTTTATTAGATATTTGATAGCTAATAGTAGATGTTGATAGCTACCTAATAGAATTATATCTAATAGCTATCTATCTTATATCTGACTACTAGTTGGTCACTGCTAATAGCTATAGACAGCTATTAGCTACCTAATAGAATTATATCTAATAGCTATCTATCTTATATCTGACTACTACTAGTTGGTCACTGCTAATAGCTATAGACAGCTATTAGCTACCTAAAAGCTAGTAGAGATAGCCTCCTAATAGCTTACTGATAGTTTTCTAATGATTTTCTGCCACCCAATAGCTGTCTGCTAGCTTATTGATAGCTAAATATTAGATAAGATTCTAGTAGCAATTTAATAGCTATCTAATAACTTTGTAATAGTCTGCTTATAACTGTTAATAGCGGTGTATAAGTGGCTTAATAGTTATTAATATGTTTATAGGTAGCTTATAACTGTTAATAGTGGTGTATAAGTGGCTTAATAGTTATTAATATGTTTATAGGTAGCTTACATGCTTTCTATGTTCTGGATTACAGACTGAGCTCTTCCAAAAGGATGCTTTTCCCAATGTCACAATCCAGCTTCATGCTTTTGAACCAGCGAAGCCATACTTTGTCCGAAAACTCAAGGACGGGTTATCATGTTGTTGTATCTACCATGTGCAAATTTCATTTTTGAAGGATGCTGTCAATCATATGCATAGCCAGGCCTTCGGAATGCATGGTGGGTTGTGCAAACGTACATGCACGGTGTGCATGAATTCATCACTACCATGTGAATGTTCTGCATCTAAACACACTGTGAAGAGCATTTCAAAGGTTATAGATTCTATCTTGTGCCCTAGGCAAGATGGGTCTACTTACCATGCAGTAAAATGTCTCATGGGTGAATGTACGAAGTGTGGAGCAGAGCAACTAAAATGTTGCCTACGCGAGCTATTTGAAGATGCAAAAACCATTGCAGCAGTGAGAGTATTTGAGGATGTGGAAATAGGCACATCTGAAGGTGGAAAGGAGAAAAAAAGGAAGGACCTTGTATGCAAGGAGATGAGTTGCACTGATCTATTGAAATTGTTTAAGAGCTACCTTCAAAAGTTCATTAAACATGACTTTATGTATTGATGGCAGGCTGAACAGTTCAAGGAGTACATTATGCATTTTCAGTTATTTCAGTTATGGACTTTGCTAAAAATTACTCTTTCAAGGAACAAAATGAAATCCAATCCATGCATTGGTAATCCAATCAAGTCACCATTTTTGTGCACATTACTTACTATCATGTTGGAGGTGAGGTGAGAAAGACTATACACTTCTTCATTTCTGACGATAAAAGCATGACACTCTGTTTGTGTAACATTGCTTCATGCTTCATTGGCAATGGTTGAAGGACAAAGACTTGGATGTCAACCAACATTGGGTTTGGTCTGATGGGGCTACATCTCAATTCAAGGCAAAGATGCCCTTCTATTTTGTTGGGAGATATGCTAGGTTAACATGAAAAATAATGGTATGGAACTTTTTTAGTAGTGGTCATGGTAAGGGAAAACATGATGGGGCAGGTGCAGTTATGAGAGGGCTTTAACACACACGAGCAATTGAAGGACGATGGAGTTGAGTTGAAATGTGCAGCAAATGTCATGAAATTCCTTCATCAACACTTATCAATGGATCCATTGCACACTAATCTTCCAAGAATAGGCATGTAGAACGTATATTTTGGGAGGTCAAGGTGGGAGATGTGAATCGAGAGATTCGATGGGATTGTCAAGCTTTCCCTAAGGCATGCTCATTTCATTGTATTCATGGTTACTCAAAACAAGATGGCTCTGCACTTTCATATAGACAATTGTCTTGTTATTATAGTACATGCATGCATGATCAATGGAGAAGATGCAGTCACAAAACACATGTGACGAGCCGGAGCCACCATAAGATAACTCCAACTGACAATGGAAATAGTGGTGACCTACATATGAAGGGCATTATGAAGCACTAAGCGAAGCACTCCAAGTAGGAGATAACTTTTCTGTCAATGCTGAGGAGGGCAATGAAGAAGGCGTGGAGTTCTACTTGATCAAGTGCACAAGTACAAAAAGGAGCAACTCAAAGTAGATGAGGAGGACAATTGGGGTAATGAAATTGAAGCAAGGTCCTACATTTTGAAGGGGCTCTTTTATAAGAAGCTAGATGAATCCTGTTACAAGCTGTTGAGTAGAAAGCCTGTGGTCTACATATACCCATCTTGTTAGATGTATTAAAATCCCTATGACACATGTTCAAAGGTGCCAGGGGATTGTATATAATCTCGCCCAAGGTCTTTGAATCTGTATACAATAGCATGCCATGGGAGCTGTAAACTCATCTTTGGTTATTAAATATATTTTACATTCAAAAGTGTCAATCAATTGGTGAACAAATATTGTCAATAAAAATAACTTATCAACCCACCTATACATAGCTATTAGTAGTTATTAACAATTTTGAACAAGTCATAACATAGCCAGTACACAGCTATTAACACAAAAAAAACTTTGCATTATATATCTTTGCACATGTCCATTACAGTATACTCTCTACATGTCCATTACAAAGGAGATGTCCATTACAGTATACTCTCTACATGTCCATTACAGTATACTCTCTACATGTCCATTACAAAGGAGATGAGAATATGTTACACCACAGTATAATCGCCCCAGCAAAACACAACCCCATAGAAGCCCTAATTTCTTCACGAGATCCTTGGCCGTTTGTAGAAAGGTGTTTTCCAGACCACCTTGGTTGCCTCTTTCTCTTCTTGAGTGTCCCTATAGGTGAAATCGTGTGCCATTCGCATGTCATCCTTGGGCTTGGGAGCTACATGGCCTACCACAACACCCCCACAACAGTTTAACTTTCTCTTGGCATGTTCTTCAATAAGTGTGATAACCTGCAAATCTTCTGCATTGCCACATTCACCAGACATCACCTCTCCCAACAAAAGATCTTCTATCTAGTGCTTTTAGGTACGTCCACAACCATGGGACCAGCTTGTAAGTAAGAAATGGTGCACACCATGAATCACAAAGGAGCCAAACTTTGGTACAATACAGAAGGTGCCAAGCACATTATAGAGGCACTTGTAAAGGCTATCATTTGATCCAATTTTTTGATTTTTTTAAATTTTTTACATTTTCTTGATTTTTTTAAATTTCTTGATCAATAAATGGGGCATGGGGATTGTGGGATGCTAGAAATTCCCTTGATTTTTGAATTGATCTAAGTTTTGGAGGGCTATGGATCACTGTGGACCAAAATTTAGGGTAGACGCTCCAAATATTGAAGTGCATGACCAAAACTGGGAGAAATTTACTATTGATCATGATTAGTTATCTTAATCAAAATGTTTATGATTTTCTCTCTCTTATAATAAAAGGGGCTTGGGTTTAAACATAAGGGGGAGCCCATGAGCATGGATATTTTTGGGCAAGTATGGGGGCCCAACATTAATGAGTGTGAAATGGTGGGCAAGTATATAAGTGAGTATTGTAATCATTGTAAATTGTAAATGGTGGGCATCTTACCATTTTGACTAATCAAATCATACTTCTTGGAGCTCCATGCTTCTATAGCTATGGTGGTACTCCCTTGAGTGCATGTGGTACTCCATCATAAGTGCACGTGGTACTCCATTATGAGTGCATTCTCTTTCTTTCTCTCACCATCATTACAGTGGTATCAGAGCTTTGTCTTTGATCTAATTTTTTGAAATTTTTTAGAATTTTTGCATTTTCTTGATTTTCTAGATCTTCTTTGGGTTTCTTGGAATTTTCTTGATTTCTTGATCAAGAAATGGGGCATGAGGATTGTGGGATGCTGGAAATTTCCTTGATTTTTTAATTGATTAAAGTTTTGGGGGGGCTATGGGTCAGTGTAAACCAAAAAAATTGGGTAGCTGCTCCAAAATTTGAGGGACAGGATCAAAGTTGGGGGAAATTTGTGCTAATCGTGATTAGTTACCTTAATCCAAAATGTTTATGTTTTTCTCTTCTCCTCTTCATGTTTGATTATGAGGGAAATAGGGTTTCAATCTCTATCCATTGAGTAGCATTGATTTATGTATTTGTTGGAGCATCTCAAGACCTTCCAATAAACCTCACAATGCGTGGCTTCACATCTATTTCGAAGGAGAATCACAAATCTATTTCGTGCGCCATTCTGAGGTTTTAAGCAGTCGTTTTGCTTCGAATCATACCCTATTTAGCAATTTCAAGTTTGCTTAAGCTTAGCAACAAGAGCCTTAATAGTGTTGTGTTTTACTATGCAAGACGGCAGGTGCTACCATCAAGGAAGGCGACTCTCAAGCTGCGATTTAGGACGATTTTGATCATCTTCTTTAGTCTTCAAAAATCAAACAACCATGCATGGATTAAGGCTTCTTCTAATGGTGAATGCCATGGTTAAGCATCTTTGAGGCTACATTTTTTTTTCAAAAGATCTCTTAGGCTATTGCATCATCATTACTCCTATCAATCGCATGCTACATACATTGATGCCATGACATGGTAGTTAAAAGCTTTTACTTGGTTAAATTGCCCACTCTTGAATGAACTGGGGATGTAAGCATATGGTACAGTTGAAGCAACAATTTCTAGGCATCCTCACTCATGAGCTTTTGTTTAGCATTAAGCAAGCATCATACTTTTTGTGGTCATTGAGCCATTGGAACTTCTACTTGCCATTTAGATGATAGATTTGCTCATTGATGATGGCTATGAAGTAAAGGCAAGGGGCTGAATTGATATACATGAAAACAGTGAGGTGTGGCTTCATATTATTGCCAAATATTAGCCTAAAGCAAGCACATGTATGTGCCTACATGAGCCAATGATTGCATTGATCTTGGGAGTCCCTACTTGAAGATATTCCTTGCAATTAATTTCCTTGTGATTCACATGATGTTGGATGCTATTTAGATGTTGTTTGTGGGGTGATTTGGTGTATCAGAGCTACTTTGGATGATTGAGGGAAAGCATGAGTACATGCTCTTTGTAATGGATAAAATGAAAATAGCATGAGTCATGCTAAACACTTTGTAAGTGCTCCCACCTTCTCTTTTTGAAGCTACATCCACATACACCTCACTTGTACTTTCACTTCAATTCCTAGCATCTAGTATGCTTGTGAGGGTACCTCGGGCATTGGAGGAGAGGCACGGGGGAGCATGCATGAACTCTCCTTGTCGTGAGTGCTTTTGGAAAAGTGGCAAGGAGGGGGATTAGGTACATTGGATGTGAAGACTTGGCCCCAACTTATGCCTAGATTTGGACTAGGTACGAGGGTGGGAAGGCTTGGCCCCGGGAGATCGGCAAGCATAAAGAGCTCCTTCGACACACAACTTGACTACATTGCAAGTATACCGAGGCTATGGAAGCCAAATGTTACTTGATTGAGCATGCCATGGACACTTGATAGTGATCAAAGTATAAGAGTTTCTTGGGCAAGTGTATGATTTTGATGGTGATTACTTTGAGAATTATTTCATGATTGGACATTGGTCAAATGCTTGTGGATTTTGATTAAGATTTGGTCCGTATTGCAGGGAGATGGCTAAATTATTGTGATTTTCCTACACTCTGCAGCAAAAGTGTAATTCAGTCCCAAACCACTCAAGATCTCTCAAAGGTCTTTGGAAGCCTTAAAAGGGCATCTTAAGGCAAATCTAACAAGCCATCAAGTGGTTGATTTGGACACCATTTCAAGGTGCAAAAGGGACAATTTGGTCAGATTGAAAACCCTAATTCAATCAAAAATAGTGCAGACTTTATTCAAGATGTTTACATAGCTTAAGAGCACTACCTAAGAGCTTCCAAATGAGCCAACAAGTTCCCAATTCTGTTACCGTTCGGATGGTCAACCTCACATAGTTGACTTTTAGCTAAAAGTCAAAATAGAGAGGTATAGGGGTGCTCAAAGTGGTGATTCAAGGGTGATAGGAGTGTTCCTCTCGTCAAGGCAAACGTGGAAATCTAAAGAACTCCCAATTTGGTTGTCGTTTTCTATACTAACCACTTGGTAGCATGGGAAACCGTGGAAGGCCATCGAGAGCTCAAGCACAAGTGCCCATGGAAGACAGCCAAGTTCATGATGATGCCAATGAGGTGATTCGTGTGATGACATGGTACATGTGGGTGATGCTCCATTGGGTGAGAATCCACATGGTCAAAATGTGGCACCACATTCCAATGTTGAACATGGGCAAAGTTTAAGGGCAATGCAACAAGAAAGGGTACCCCTACATGAAATTAGTGGGCAAATAGTGAATGAAGGAATGTCGGTGCATGCTAGTGGACATGATCAAATCTCATTGGGGAGCATCACTTTGGATATGTTAAGTATTGCTGTCGCCGATGTAATCAAGGATACACAAAGAGATGCCCAAAAGGAGGTGATCTACATTCGTAGTAATGAGATTGTGCATCAAGGCAGTGAGAATGCTAAGTTGATGCATGAAATGGTGGACAAGATGGATGAAAGGTTTGCAACTCTTGAAGACCATATTTTAGGTGTACAAAGGGGTGTGGACAAGTTTGACCCTGCACCAAATCCACATGGGAATCTTGGTGATATGCAAGGAAAGTCAAATATGCCTTCAAGAGACTATTAAAGTGGGCATGTTTTGGGTTCTAGGTTTGGAAAGCATCCCATAGTTTTGGATCCCATGGAGGGCTCTTCAAGGGGTATTTACAATGTGAGTGGGAGATGGAATATACCACACACTGCCTATGGACGTTCTAAATTGGAGTCACCAAGGGCCAAAGATGTGAAAGACAAGATTACACTTCCCAAGTTCAAAGGGGTGAACACAACCACCAAAGAATTGGAGGAATGGATTAGCAAGATGGAGATGTACTTTACATCCCCGTGGAGGAGAAAGAAAGACAAAGTATAATTTGCCATGTTGCATTTGGAAGATTATGCCCATTCATGGTGGTGGTTTACTCAACATGAGGTATGCATTTTGACACTTGGGAGGCATTCAAGGATGCCATGTTTCAAAACTTCACATCTCCATTAGCACGAGCTCAATTGGTGGGACAATGGTATGATTTGGAGCAAAAGGGAAGTTCTGTCAAGGAGTATAGCAACCAATTTAGGAAGCTTTCCATGTTTATTGGAGGAATGAATGAGTACAACAAAATGGTGAAATACATACATGGATTGCAATCATCACTTGGAGCTTATGTGAAGGCTCAAAGACCTCAAACTTTGCAAGATGCCATGTATTATGTATTATGCGGAGGTCTTTGAATCTAAGTATAAGGTGGGTGTTGCAAAAATATGGAATGCAGGATCAACTAAGCTACCTACTTTCAGCCCAAATGCAGTAAAATGGCCAACTTCTACCTCTTCAACACCTTATGTATCTCGTGCAAGCTTCACTCCAACTTATACTCCCATACAATGATATCCTAGTGTGTATGGACAGCCAAGGAATGTGAAATGGAGTGGTTCTATGGCAAAACCTCCTCTCAAGAGTGATGCTAAATCTTCTTCCCTTCTATGGCAAAACCTCCTCTCAAGAGTGATGCAAAATCTTCTTCCCTTCAAGGCAAAGTCATTAAGAAATTGTCACAAGCAAAGATGGAGGAGAAGAGGAAGAAAAGGGTTTGTTTCCTTTGCAACAATGAGAAATGGAGTCCCAAGCATACAAATATTTGCAAGGCAAAAGAGGTAAGAGCTAGCATGATCTTTAGGGTGGTTAAAGATGAAGAGGAACCATTGGACTATGTGGATAAGGCTGAATTTCAAGATTGTGCAAATGAGGTGATAGAAGAGCCTACTCTTGACCCTTCTCAAGAGTTTCCATTTGATCTGGGTGGAGAGGATTGGTAGAAGTTGAAACAAAAGAAAGGACAACCATGCTATGTGCCATTTCATAAGAAGCTAGAGCGAGATGCAAAGGTTCCAACACTTTGAGGCTTGTGGGGATAGATCCATTCATATACTTCTTGATTCAGGGAGCACACATAGTTTTGTGAACTCTAAATCAATAAATTCTTTGAAAATATGCCCAATAGAGATGATGAAGCCTCTAAAAGTGGAGGTTGCAAATGGACAACATGAGCTGAGCAAGATTTGGGTTGCAAAGGATTTCTTTGTCTTTCGGTTATGCCTATGATACCCGTTTGATTGTGCTTGACATGGGTCCCATTGATGTGGTGCTTAGATGTGATTAGTTGCACACTTTGGACAGGTTCTCAATGGATTTGAAGTACATGAAAATGTGGTTTATGCGTAAAGGCAAAGAGCTATCCTTGGATGGAATTTGCAGCCATGCTTTAACCTTGGTTTCCATGAAGCAAATGAAGAGAGAGTTGATGAGTTTATGCCTTATTTACATGCTACAACTCACTTGTCAAGAAGAGTACAATGGGCTGCAAATACATGATAAAGAGATGGATGCCTTGTTGCAAGAGTACAAAGATGCTTTTGAGGCACCTAAATCCTTGCCACCTACTAGAGAAGTCAACCATGCCATAGAGCTTGAGAAGGATGCAAAACCAATCAATAAGCCTCCTATAGGCTTTCAAAGGTTGAGCGGGAAGAGGTGGAAAAGAAAGTGAAAGAGTGTTTGGAAATGGATTCATACAACCAAGCCAATCACCTTTCGCCTCACCCATTTTGTTGGTGAAGAAGAAGGATAGATCTTATAGAATGTGCATCGATTATAGGGATCTCAACAAGATCATTATAAAGAATCAATATCCCATTCCAAGGATTGATGATTTACTTGATGAATTGAAAGGAGAAAAATATTTCTCCAAGATAGATCTCAAGTCCGGGTATCATCAAATAAGGATCAAAGATTGTGATGAGTTTAAGATGGCATTCCGAACTAAACAGGGTCTATTTCAATTCATGGTTATGCCTTTTGGATTATTAAATGCCATAGACACATTTCAAGCTCTCATGAACAAAGTTTTGAAGCCATTCCTCTACAAATTAGTTTTGATCTTCTTTGATGACATACTTGTGTATAGCAAGTCAAGAGAAGAGAACTTGATGCATGTGGAGCAAGTGTTGAAGGTATTGAGAGAGCACAAGTTGTTTGCCAAGCAAAGCAAGTGCACCTTTATGTCACAAGAAGTGGAATACTTGGGTCATTGTGAGCAATGATGGTATTAAGATGGATACCAAGAAGATACAATGTGTGAAAGAGTGGCCTACACCCACCAACACTACTCAACTAAGGGGATTTTTGGGATTATCATCCTTTTATAGGAGGTTCATATGCTATTATGCTCACATGGCAGCCCCACTTACCAATAGGCTTAAGAAGGAATCATTTTTTTGGGATGCCATGGCCGATAAGAGCTTTCAAGAGCTCAAGAAAGCACTCATTTCATCTCCAATATTGGTTTGCCTTGATTTTTCTAAGCCTTTCACTATACGGGCTGATGCAAGTGGGAGAGGAATTGGTGCCATGCTATATCAAGAGCATGGGGTAGTTGCTTATGAAAGTAGAAATCTCACCGCCAAGAAGGAGAGAGAGCTTCATATTTATGAACAAGAAATGTTTGGCCATTTTGCATGTTGTAAAGAAGTATCATCACTATTTGTATGGTGGGCATTTAAAAGTAAGGATCAATCACCGAGTTCTCCAATTTTACCTCACCCAACAAAACCTTTCTCCAAAGAAAAATAGATGGCTTGCTACCTTGCAAAATCATGATTTCAAGATCTCTTACATGGTAGGAAAGGACAATGTTGTGGTAGATACACTTTCTAGGATGTGGGCTTGCACTATACATGCTATTTTGGAGGTGAATTATGATTGGATTCATGGGATACAAGAGGACTATTTGGTGGATGACATGGCTGGTCCAATGTTTCATAAATTACAGCAAGGGTTATGTGATGAATATCCACATTTTGAGATGCACAATGGGTTTCTTTGGTACAAGGGAAGGGTCTATTTGGTTCCTTACTCATCCTTCAAGCTGAAAATTCTACAAGAGATGCACTCTTCACCAATGGCGGGTCATTTGGGAGTGTTCAAGACCTATGATAAGATACGAAAGAGTTTCTTTTGGAAAGGACTTTGGAAGGATGTGCATGACTATGTGCAAAAGTGTTTGCCTTGCCAATAAAACAAGGATCCCAAGCAATTGCCGGGAGGATTGTTGCAAACCATTGCCTATTCCGGAAGGAAAGTGGACCCACATAGCCATGGTCATTGTTGGTATACTTCACTACTCATCAATCAAAGTTCACTACTCATCAATCAAAGTTCAACAAGACTCCGCGGGCTTATGGACATCATAGAGAGCAATCCATATGTACATCAAATAAGTGAACATCTCTATGTGGAGTTCTTTTGTGTGAGACATTTTTGGAATTGCAACAAATGTACTTCTGCATTCATGAGAGAAGTCAAGAAGATTCTGAACAGCCCATACATTACTCCATGCATGGTTTTGAGGAAGAAACCTTTGGCTAGGGATGGTTTGTAATGAAAGGGGCTTGGGTTTGAACATAAGGGGGAGCCCATGGGCATGGATATGGCCAAGAAAGTATGGGGGCCCAAAATTAATGAGTGTGAAATGGTGGGCAAGTATATAAGTGAGTAAATTGTAATTAGGGGCATCTTATCATTTTGACTAATTAAATCATACTTCTTGGAGCTCCATGCTTCTATGGCTATGGTAGTACTCCCTTGAGTGCAAGTGGTACTCCATCATGAGTGCATGTGGTACTCCATTATGAGTGCATTCTCTTTCTTTTTCTCACCATCATTACATCTCTTCTCTCCTCATGTTGATCCTTTGCAAAATAGGGTTTCTTCCATCTAGATCTGAATCACTACCTAGGGTTTCAATCATGTTTCTCCTAATCAAGACCAAGAAAAAGAAATCTGTTGATTAATGCAAGGTTTGAGAGCTGCCGGAGGTCACTGCATCACGCACAATTTTGGGAGAGCTCGGGCCACCGTTTTGCTTCAAAGAGAGCCATAGGAGCAAGGATTTAGGGTTGCTTAAGCTTAGCCTAAACTGGGGAAAGCTTAAGCTAGAGGATTAGGCTTCAAATGCTGCAGATTTTAGACATCGTTCAATGCCCGTGACATCTTCTCTTCCCTGAATTTCTGTTGTTCGCAATGACGCCCTCAAGCGGCTAGTATGGTAGTGGTAATCATAATTTTCATATTTGAATAATAAATTTCATGGTATGCCTTATGATCAAGTCCTTTACTTTAGTGAATTGAAAGGGGGAATTGAAAAGGTTGATGATTAAGGCTGCATTTTGGAATTAACAAAGGAAGGATTAACCAATGCATCCTAGCTTGTTGAATGCCATCACTTTACCATCTCGAATGCCATATACAATGATGGTACGCATTATATTGAGTTGGAGGCTTTTGCATGGTTAATTTGTCCACCATTGAAGTGATTTGGGGTTGCATGTATATGGTACAGTTGAGGCTACAATTTCTTGGCCTTCTCATAAGCTTTTGCTTAGCATTAAGCAATCATCACACCTTATGCGGTCATTGAGCCATTGAAGCTTCTAATTCCCATTTAGATGATAGTTTTTCTCATTGATGATGGCTATGAAGTAAAGGCAAAGGGCTGAAGTGATATACATGAAAACAATGAGATGTGGCTTCATATCATTGCCAAATCGTAGCCTAAAGCAAGCACATGCATGTGCCTACATGAGCTAATGATTGCATTGATCTTGGGAGTCCTTACTTGAAGCTAATCCTTGCAAGTCATATGCCTTGTGATTCACATGGTGTTGGATGCTATTTGGATGTTGTTTTGTTGTGATTTGGTGAACAAGAGGGAATGCCTTTAGATGACATGAGTGATCACATAGTGAATGAGGGCATGTCAAGGCACACAAGTGGAAGTGCAGAAGTTTCTTGGAGCACATTAGTTTGGATATGCTAAAGGTTACTAGCACCAAAGCTATGAAGGATGCACAAAGGGATATTTGCTTCCAAAACAGTGAGCTTTTGAGGAAAAACAGTGAGTATATGCGGCAACGCAATGTTTTCATGGAGCAAATGTTCAATGCTATGCATGAGGGCTTCAAGAAGCTTGGTGATGGGATAAATTGAAAGATCCATGTCCCCTCCGCGCAATAAATTTGGGGGTGCTAGCAGCGGAAGTAGCGCTTCTTGTACGGGGCAGGGTCCCTCACTCGGGGCCTCACCCACGGATATCCGGACAAGAGACTAATCCATCAGTTCTTCCAAAACCGAACCCGAAAAAACTTCCCTCGTCGGAAAGCATGGGCGATTCCTCCAAGATAAAATTTACTCTAACGTAGTCAAGAGTCTTAACTAATTGAACTAATCTGACCGAACCCGTAAGTCCCATAGTCAGATCAAAGAAAAGATTGCACTTGGATTATAGAGGCCAACGCTTTTTTCCTCATTGAGAGACACAGCCGTTGATTCTTTTCCATAGAACAAATTTTATCCGGGATTTACTTCATCTATCGTACCATAACAGAATTGAGTCTCATTTTAGGGATCCCATCACATACATTCTATCCACATTATATCACATCACTTCTATCCACATCATATCTCATTCATACACATCTCATCTCATTCATCACATACATTCTATCCACATCATATCTCATTCATACACATCTCATCTCATTCATCCACATCTCATCTCATTCATCCACATCCATCCAGTCGTTCACATGTACGACTACTCACATCTATCCATACGTTCATATCTATCACTTCACATCCACATATATTCATGTCACATCACATCACATTCTTTCACATACACATCCACATCCATTCTTTCACATACTCATTCATATCCATTCTTCACATACACATCCACATCCATTCTTCACATACACATCCACATCCATTTTCACATACACATTCACATCCATTCTTCACATACACATCCATATCCATTCTTCACTTACACATACACATCCACATCCATTCTTCACATACACATTCACATCCATTTTCACATACACATTCATATACACATTCACATCCATTTTCACATACACATTCATATCCATTCTTCACATACACATTCACATCCATTTTCACATACACATGCATATCCATTCTTCACATACACATTCACATCCATTTTCACATACACATTCACATCCATTCACATCTCATATCATTCATTTACATCCTGACTCCCATGACATCACATCTCATTCACATCCCGTTTCACATCACATTACATCTCATTCATTCATTCATTCACATCTATCCTAATTCACATGTCATCACATCTCATTCATTCACATCCCAATTCACATCCCAATTCACATCACATTATATCTCATCCATTCATTCACATCTATCTGATTCACATCGCATCTCATCACATCTATCCCGATTCACATCACATTACATCTCATCCATTCATTCACATCTATCTGATTCACATCGCATCTCATCACATCTATTCACATCATCACATCTATTCACATCACATCTCATTTCTATGCAAGTTTTCGGTTTGATTTTCTTTTGAATACAAGGAATATTTCTTGAATCAGTATACCCAAAACTTCTTGATCGGAATTCTGAATTTCATACCAAAATTCCTCGAATTCTATAACCTTGATCCACACATCAATTCGAAGGGTCTCAACTTAGTTTCAGATTTGGCGAAAGTTTTGAGTGTATTTTTCTAAACTGGTCACACCTTCTTTCCTCAAAACTAACGAAAGAGTTTGGTCTTTGTCATAGTTTGATTCAAGGTTCCAGTCGGATAAGATTTTTCATGATCTATCTTTCTCGAAAAGGTTTTGATAATTCAGTTACTATTTTACTGAATTTCTTTCTTTGAATATTCACTTAATTGATTTCTAAATTAGTTACGAATTCCAATGAGGAATAGATTAATCATTTATCTGAATATTTCGATCTCGATAGATTTCTTGAATTCTCTTTTTACAATCCGTGTGAATATAAAACGATAGAAATTTCTCTCTTAGAGTATTTAATTATTCATTTATCAAATACTCATAGAATTTAAACATAGAATTTAAGAGAATTCTAATTTTGATATAAAAAATTTTATGCATCTATTTATGCATAAAAATCAACTTCAGTGGAAATAACTCTTTTAAAAAATCCTTTTATGCATAAAATCAAATTTAATAGGAATAACACTTTTAAAATAAAAAGAATTTCTTTATGCATCTATTTATGCATAAAAATCAAAGTTTATAAGAATAGATTTATAGAACTCTAATCTACACAATTTTACATGCACACCTCAGAAGCTGGAGGGAGGAATCTTACATAAATGAAGTGCAAAGTTGTGTGAAAAAGATTGACACTTCTCTTGATAAGACAAGAGGCTAGTCACAACCACAAAGATCATTTCCAAATCCATCATCTTATGGGATTAGTTGACATGGAAATGTTGTATTTGAGGTGGGAACTTCCAATGGGAACACTCAAAATATGAACACAGCACCTTAAAAGAACCCAAAAGATGTTTCTCATGTTGAATCACCATTGTCACAAAGCCCTATGGAAAAAAAGAAAGGGATAGGCAAGATTAGAGGAAGTCAAAACAAAGGAAAATAGCCATAATTTCCAATGATGATGAAAAAGAAAGGTATGCACGGTTGTATGATGAGGTCATATACTCCAAGTTGCCAAAGTCCTTGACAAAGGATGAATTTGTGGATCGTATGATTTCTACTCCTATTGGTAGCTTATGGTTTAAGCATGGTGAACCATTTTTAGAAGGTTTTCTCTCTTTTGATGAGGAAGGAGTCACTTGTATATAGCTCAAGGAATGGATTCGCAATTGGGATGCCTACTTTCATACATTTCCATGCAATGAGGGGGCAAAGTGAAGCAAGTGACATGCAAATTTGGAGGCAAAGCTAGACAATGGTGGCGCTGCAAGCAATGCATGAGTACAAGTGGGATTGGGCGAATCTATACTATGAAGTGGTGTAAAACTTTGTGGCTACTCGAGGGTAATTGAGCTTTAGGAAAAAATGCATGCCACTATTACATGTGGATTCATTGCCTAAGTATGCCAAGGAATATTGGTACCTTTCCTTCTTTGTGCCTAACATTGAGGGAAGAGGATATCATAGGTGGATTTGTGCAAAAATTAGGCACGGAGTTCATGAAAGTGGTCCAATGCATCATGGATATTGACAATGACTTTGCTCTCAATGAGATCATGTTGTTGGTGGAACTCTTCTACACGCCTATCCCGTCCATACATGGGCTTTCTTCTAGGAGTTCACTTCAATCCACATCTCTTATTGGAAGCCATTGCTATTGGGGCACTTCAAGTGATGAAAGCGATGCTAATGATTTATGTCAAGTGGCTTCAATGCATGTATGGATGGTTGAAAACGAACCAGTGGACATCCATGAGGATGCAAGTGTTGATGTGTTGATGGGGAAGATGAAGAGAAAATGCATGGATCTCTTCTTGAGGAGAATTGTATGGATAAAGATGAATGCAATGAGACTCTTCTTGATGAAGGAGACAGCCCTTACGAAGATCTTTATGGTGTTGCATTGCATGAGGAAAATGTGGTTGCCTTGTTGAAATGTCAAGCTCGTATACAGCTGGAGGATAGCACATGGGTGCTGACAGAGTGACAGTATGGTAGATAGATATCGTGTGGTGTGTTTATGACCGCGTCCAGCTGGTCATGTGTGGTGTGGACATTACATTAGGTTTACTTTGTAGTGTGGACATAACACTATGTTGTGTTCTCCTTTGTGTGTGTGAGAGAGATTATGACTATGGCTTCTCTCCTTCTTTATGATTGATGGATATGGATTAGGGTTTGCTTCTCTTGTGTGTGCTCCCTCCTTCTTCTATTTTTCATCTTGGTATCAAAGCCTAGAGCTCATTAGTTGTGTTGTGAGAGTGAGTGAGAGAAGAGGGAAGAAGAAGAAGAAGCTGTGAAGATTTCCATTGAAGCTGTGGAGCAAAAGAAAGCTGTGGAGCTCACCTTGGATACAGATCTGAAAGCTAAGGACCACGGGTAAGTGCTATAAGACCCGCTCTGCAGATTGCAGGTAACAAAAAGCAAGTAACAGGCAAGATTGGTGTTGCCAAAGCAAGCAGAAAATTTTTGGTTTTGAAGCTTTCATGGAAAGCTTGTGAAGGAATGTATTTTGTCAAATGTATTGGGGCAAATACAAAGGAAACACAGAGGTTCTCATGTATTGTGAAAGGGCACATATATTAGCAACACTAGAGCAAACCATTGCATGAAACATTGATGTATTTCAGGAGATTTATGAAAGAAAAATTCTGTTTTTTTTTAACTCCTGCAAACCAGAGAATATATGCCCCGTGGAGGATCAAATGTGGCAATACTACTCAAAATTGGAGCTTGCCCTTCATACCCATGATAGATTAGGTCATTGCTAAATCAACTCAATGGTGATAACCCCTCTCTCCTAGAGCCTCAGGAGTAGGCGGCGCATTCTGGAGCAGAATTCTGGACAATTTCAATAGATTTCATGCCATTCACTCATTACTAATCCATTTGATGCCATTCAAAGCTTGGGGAGTTGAGCAAAGGCATTGCTAAGGCATTGTGAAGCTTGGTTGCAGCTCATTTGATGTATTTGGAGCTCATTGAAGTCATTTATCAGAGGTGTGCAGGTTTGCAGAAGTTCTGTCCAGAAACAGAGCATTATTAATCAAGGCATTAATCCTTGTCTATATCAAATTGGCCTAATTCCTTTGGTACAAGTAGATTCCTATGAGTTGCTAAACTTTTGATTCAAAAAGTTTTGAATTTGGGTCAGATTTGAAGGAGATAGAGCACTTTTAGTGAGAGGTGGTACCTGACATATGTAGAAAAAGGCAAACCAGAGAGCTACAAAAATTGGTGGTTCTCATTAACCTTGAAGAATTTGATCAAACCCTTCTAGGATATGTTGGAGCAATGTGTTATGAAGCCAATGAATGCATAAACATCAAATTTGAACAAGTTTTGAAGGAATTAGAGCAAGATCTTTGACTGGTTCTCTGGCGAGGAAAAAAACCAGAAAATTTTTTGTGAAGAAGTATCATTTGTTTTCAACCTTGGTCGAGTATACATTGTTGATGAAGCATTGTGGGATCTAAAAGCACATATATTTCAATCATTTGATGTGATTTGGAGAGATATGGAGCATTACAGGTACTTCATACATTGTGATCAAAGGAATATATCTACTACCTTGCAAACATGGGAGATGGTCTGATACAAATTGTTGGAGAGAAGCTTGAGAGAACTAACTTTCAAGTGTGGAAGTTTCGAATGAAGAGTTTTTTGAAAGGCAAAGGTTTATGGAGTCTCGTGTCGCCCGGAGCCATTCCTACCTCCTCAACCAAATAATGCTCAGTTGGTGGCTCACAAGCAATGGGTAGAGCGGTCTTCGAAAGTGTTGCATTACTTTTCAATATGTGTAACAGATGCCTTGCTTATTCACATCCAAGATGCAGATACACCGAAAGAAGCATGGGATATATTGTGCCGAATGTATGAGACAGATACTGATGCAAGGAAGATACAACTAAAGCAACAGATTCACAGTGTAACACGGAGGAATAGGAGTATACATGAGTATGTTTAGGAAATCAAGGGTTATGCAGATTCCTTGTCATCAATCCATGCCCCAATGGATGATGATGATTTGGTTGCCCTCACATTGCGTGGTTTAGGCAAAGAATACAAATCTTTTGACACTTCCATCTCAGTAAGGTTGGGAGGAATGCCAAACTTTAATGAGCTTGTGTCACTGCTCATTGTGGAAGAATTAAAGCTTGGACTTGGTGGTATGAATATTACAGGTGGTGCATCCTCATCCAGTAATGATGAGCATGCAAGGAATCAGGCTTTTTACTCATCTAGAGGCTCTCGAGGCAGGGGGAGATTTGCCCCTCGAGGCCATGGAGGACGTGGTTGGAATGACAGGTCTACTCAACCACAATCAAATCAGAATTTTCAGAATTCACAGTCATCATTTGGACCACGTGGAGGTCGTGGATTTCAATCCCATAGGGGGAGAGTTGGAAGAGGTGCTCGTGGTAGAGGACGATGGCAAGGTCCTCAACAAAATTTGAATGGGATTGAATGTCACTATTGTGGCAAACTTGGACATATGGCAAAAGATTGTTACAAAAAGCAGAATGATGTCAGGAATGGAAGACCACAACATGGAAATTATGCATCTACTAGTAACAATGATGGGAGTTCAAATCATCTTTTTGCAATGAAGCACATTATGGGGACAATGGATTCTCAGAATGCTGGAGATGAGTCATGGTATATGGATTCGGGTGCCTCAAACCACATGACATGTCATGGTGAGTGGTTTGAGAAGATGCAACCATTGGGTACAAATGGTTATGTGGTCACAGGAGATGATACTCAGCATCTTATAACACATGTTGGCAGTGTGCCTTTGAGGATGCATGATGGAAATAAGAAGAATATGTCAGTACCATCCATTACAAAGAATTTGGCATCAGTAGTGTGAGATCCCGGTCTCTACCGTGCAACGGATTCGGGTTACTAGCAGCGGAAGTAGCACATCATGTGTGGGTAGGGGTCTCACACTCGGGGCCTCGCCCACGGATATCCGGACAAGAGACTAATCCGTCGGTTTGTCCAAAACCAAAACCAAAAAAACTTCCTTTATCCGGAAAGCATGGGCGATTCCACCAGGATAACTCTTTACTCTAACGTAGTCAAGATCATTACGGATCAACTGATCTGACTGCACCTTTAACGGTACTTGGTCAAATCAAGGAAGAAACTTGCACTTGGATCATTGGGATCAACGCTTTTTTCCCTACCATCAAGAGGCACAGCCGTTGATTCCTATCCATAGAACAATTTCTATCCGGGATTTACTTCATCTATCGTAATAATAGAAATTAAATCTCGATTTACGGATCCATCAGTCCAGCCTAACCCCATCCAGTCCCATGGGTTAGCCAACCTCCCAACCACTGTAGTGATGGGATCCAATTAAGAATTTGGTTAGGTTTTGTCCCGGGTACCAAGGAAAAGAGTTCCAAGGCCCCCTAGCCGAAAGTTCATGCAAACATAAAACTAGTCACACCACTTACACACCCAATATGAAATTGCCTTTTTCTTAGCATTAGCTAACTTTAAAACAATCCTTTAATGAAACCATTATGTCACTGATGACAATCCTCATAGTCTCTGGTTGAATCCTTATTTCCAGTCATTCATTCATCGGTATACTTATGGCATCATTGGCAACCAGAACGCTCACCACCTGTTCACTCAGGGGCCTTTTCCATAGTTCCTTGCTCATAGTAACCGGCAATATATTCATATAACAGAATGGAATCTCCGTGGAAGATCAGCAAGATCAACCCACAGATCTATATAAAAGAGTCATGGACTCATCCGTTGAGGACCAGCAAGGTCAATCAACCAGATCCATGCCCGGTTTCAGAAAACAACTCTTATTCCTTGTTCCAATATCTTCCACGACGCACGTGTGGGTATCTTCGGCGACCCAGAGCCCGAGCACCGTATGGTCAGCACCCTCTAGGATCCTTCGCAGGTGACCTAGCGCTTCACTCATAGGCCGCTTCCTTGGTCCCTCATCCACCGTACCAGAAGCTCACCATTTAAATCGAACTGAGGCTGGTCAAGACCTCAGTCGACCTTGCTACGTGAGACGTCCTCCATTGACTCTCCGTCAGTAGTTGCAACTTTAACAGTTAGGTCTTCATGACCTTAATCCACAAGACGGTCAAAATGCTTCCCCAGCATTCTTGACAAAAAACAGTCATTTACAAACAGTCACAAAATACAGTTTCTAAATCGAACTCTCGTCTTTCCACATTATCCCTCCTTAGTCCACATTACTTATTCCACATTCCATTTAATGTGTACTCATTCTCATCCATTTCCTTATATATCGACGACACATTAATTCACATACACATTCACATTCACATCCATACATCTACATCTACATGCATACATCCATTTTTACATCCTCATTTATACATCCACATCCCATATCCACATTCATACATACACATCCATATCCACATCCATACATCCACATCCACATCCACATTCACATCCATACATCCACATCTACATGCTTACCTCCATTTTCACATCCTCATTTATACATCCACATTCCATATCCACATTCATACATACACATCCATATCCATTCACATTCATACATATACATCTACATGTATACATCCACATCACATTCATATAACCATATTACATCCATTCTCGTCCTAACACATCCCATATACATCTGAACACATCCTAACTCATCTTAACACATTCTATCACATCTCATACACATCTTATCACATCTTTTTACATCTCATACACCTCTTATCACATCCTATCACTTTCCATACGCATCTTATCAAATCTTATCACATCTCATACACCTCTTATCACATCTTATCACATTTCATATCTTTTTTAAGAGAATTCTTATATTTGATATAAGATTTCTCTACACATTTATTTATGCATAAATTCCATTTAAGGAGACTAACACTTTCGAAATTAAAATCAATCTTTTATGCATCTTCTTATGCATAAATTCAATTTGGTAGGAATTACACTTTTAGAATAAAAGAATTTCTCTTATGCATCTAAGTTATGCATAAAATCCATTTATGAGGAAAATCACACTTTTAGTATAAAAAGAATATCTTTTATGCATACCTCTATGCATGAAATCCAATATGATAAAAAAAACACTCTTACAATAAAATAATCAACTTTTATGCATACCTCTATGCATGAAATTCAATTATGATAAAAGTCACACTTTTATAATAAAATAATCAACCTTTATGCATACCTCTATGCATGAAATTCAATATAATAAAAGACACTTTTATAATAAAATAATCAACTTTTATGCATACCTTTATGCATGAAATTCAAATATGATAAAAGTAACACTTTTGATATAAAAATTTATCCTTTATGCATACTTCTATGCATGAAAATAAAAATGATAAAAATAACACTTTTGATATAAAAATTTATCCTTTATGCATACTTCTATGCATGAAAATAAAAATTGATAAAAATAACACTTTTGATATAAAAATTTATCCATTATGCATACTTCTATGCATGAAAATAAAAATGGTAAAAGTAACACTTTTAATATAAAAATTTATCCATTATGCATACTTCTATGCATGAAAATAAAAATAATAAAAGTAACACTTTTGATATAAAAATTTATCCATTATGCATACTTCTATGCATGAAAATAAAAATGGTAAAAGTAACACTTTTGATATAAAAATTTATCCATTATGCATACTTCTATGCATGAAAATAAAAATGGTAAAAGTAACACTTTTGATATAAAAACTTATCCTTTATGCATGATATTAAAATTCAATTTCTCCATGATTATAAAGAAATTCTTTCAATTAATCTAGGATGATAATTCCTAGAATATGGTAGGAAGTCCTCTTTTTATGCTTTGAATGAAATTATTTTATGCATAATTTTTATAAAAATTTTGCCATAGCTCCGCTGCTATGACTGATAAATCTCAATTTTTCTAAGGGATAAAGCTTATCATTAAGGAAATAATTAAAATGATCTCTAATTGGATCATTAATCCATAATGGATTAAATCATCAATATACATAACTAAAAGCATAGAAAAAAGCCATTAATTTGGCCTCAAGCATAGCTTAATCTTGGGTTAAGGAAAAGCTTTATGAAAAGCTTGATTTGGATTGAGAATGGGTCATGAGTATGACCATTTCTTGAGTGAGAGAGAGAAATTACATAAAAACCATTAGAATTTAAACATAAATGGAAATTAACTTCAATAGCATTTATTAAATTATGTAACTCTTCACTACTATTCACCAATTAACTTCAATAGCATTTAAAAAAACCATACCAATTAAGCTTCTCAAGCTTGAGAGGGGTTGAGAAGAGAGAAACATTGAGAAATTATAGAAAAGATCAATATTCACTAATTACCTTACAAATTGCTTGATTCTTTGTTCACGGTAGAGGCCCCCAACCAATCAATTGGTTAAGTATGTTGATGGAGCCACCAATGGGGATTGAAGAAAGAGGGAAGCTCCAAAAACTAGTGAATTATTAATGAATTCATAGTTCTTCGCTTAGGTGGAGTAGAGTAACGATGCATAAACACTATATATTTTTCAACAAGGGGGAGGCTTCTATTTATAGGAAAAATTGAGCTCCTAACCAAACAAACTGATTCTAGAATTTTCTAAATCAGTTTGGTCAATATTTGACCATTTTTAGGTCAGTTAAGCTAACTTTTTGGAGCTAGACTTGAATGAGGAGAGAGGAGAGATGAAATATCTCAATTTTTATGAGTTTAAAACTCATTCAAGCATGTGAAATATGCACCTCCTTTAAAGAACTCCCCTTCCTTACATATGTGTCATAATGGAATCATTATACCCAAAATATCTCATATTTTTAATATTGCTCATAGTTTTTTACTAATAAACCTTGTACATTTTCAACTCTTCATCTTATGTGAAATATGCACCTCCTTTAAAGAACTCCCCTTCCTTACGTGTGTCATAATGGAATCATTTTAATATTGCTCATAGTTTTTTACTAATAAACCTTGTACATTTTCAACTCTTCATCTTATGTGAAATATGCACCTCCTTTAAAGAACTCCCCTTTCTTACATATGTGTCATAATGGAATCATTTTAATATAGCTCATAGTTTTTTACTAATAAACCTTGTACATTTTCAACTCTTCATCTTATGTGAGCATTTACTCATTTTTGGATACCCAAAATATCTCATATTTTTAATATTGCTCATAGTTTTTTACTAATAAACCTTGTACATTTTCAACTCTTCATCTTATGTGAGCATTTACTCATTTTTGGGTATCTTCTTTTACAAATTGGATTTATCTCCTCCCTACACATGGATTGATGCTATTGGCCCATAGGAACCTTAATTGGACCATAATCCAAAAATTTCTGAAAATCTAGACCCTTAGGCTAAGGTCCTTTATACCCATTTCCAATTAATTCCAATTGCACATTGGAAAGTTCTTTTTGAATTTCTGTTTCACGGGAACTTATTTTAATAAGATGAGATAATTTTCTATCCAAAAATATTAAAAATTTGAATATTCTCTCTCTAGAATATTTTCTCTCTCTAGGTTAAAACAGTTAGAAACAAGTCTTTTATATTTCTGAAGAGGGATTGATTACAGGGGAAGATGCTGGACATTTTGAGAGGCTGGGGAGGAATCTTACATTCTCTCCTACTTGAAAAACGTGAGATGCCCTCATCTCACAAACTGGGGGTAATTTCGCAAGATGCACAAGTATGAGACTGAGAGAAATTTTTTAATTAAGATTAATCACCAATTAAAAAAAGTCTCAAAGAGAGTAAGGATCAAGACAAGAACAAGATTTAAACTTTATTCATTCTTGGAACATATACAGTAAAGATAGAAGAACTCTTTACACTTCCATAAGCCTGTCCATCATATGATCACAAAAGCAGCACTCACAAGCTGCGCACGTATAAGGTAACTCATCTATGGGAATGATTCTGTTGGTTATTGCCGCGCCTATCTCAGTGGTATGAGGTGTTCTAACAAAAGGACCTCTGAGAGGCAAACCAAAAACGGGTAAAGGCATATCTTCTGATGAGGAAGAAAACACGCCAGTAAGAAGACCCGCTCAGAAAACCCAAGATGTCTTGATCTCATGACCAGTAGTATCGGGGGCCCAAACCCAAGGCTTCGATAAACATGGCCAAGCGGACATTGTTACGAAAGTGCTGCTGACCCCAGGGTGTTACCCTAGTTATGTCTTGATAGGTCCGCCATTTGGTCTGAGCTACAGACGTTCCCAAGTGAGGAAAAAGTGAGCGCTCATACTGTTCTATAAAATCCTTCTTCACAGACTCGCTTGCATCTTGAAGGTGAGAAATCATCATGGATAAAACTAATTCCTGTTGCCAAGCCATGAAAGAGTTTAAGAAGAAGGGAGATCGATGGAAGTAAGATTACTGTGAGCGATAAGTAAAGTTACGACTTATATAAAGGAAGGAGTTAGCGTAACCTAGAAGCCAACGGTATCTTGCCACTGAAGTTTTACCGTCTTTTCATGATTTGGGTTTGGCACATATTTCTATAGAAGGCATTAAGAACTTTGAGATGAGGAGATAAAAGAAGTTCGTAGGCTAAGTCACTTACTTTCTTTGGTCCACAATATCTGGGAGATAACTACTTATACTCCCCTAGAGATAAAGAAATTCTTTTGGTCCGTATTCAAATGAAGACTATAACTGCTTCTTTGAATTCTCTGACTGTCCTCTTCTTATCTGTATATTGTCTCTGTCAATCCTGGGCAGCGTTTATATCTTTATGAATTGCCTGCATCTGTTGCTCTAAGTCGCCAAGCATTTGACTGGTCATCTCGACCCTAATCAATGGGTCGAACCTAGTTAATGGAGTTAAGCAATCTTGTTCGAGACGGATCCTGATTAGATTGGTATGAAGGAATTGGTCTCTGAATTTGGGTTCTAGACTTCCCTGTGCCCTTTTCATGGTAGGAGTCGGGCAGTCTTTTAACTGATGGTCAAAACCTTGGCATCCAAAACACTGGTTCTCACTTCTGAACTCATCGTTCTGAATCTTTAAAACAGGTGGGCTCCTGAGAAGGTATTCTGGGTAAAGTGTCTTCCCTTTTTAAACAGAATCTTTCTTTTATTTAGAGAGGGAATAATTATAAGATCAGAAAAGGAGATTCTTACTCCTGTATACCTCGAAGGTTGGGGGAGGAATCTTACAAACTTCTACCCCACTTAAAAAGGTGCGAGATGTCCTCATCTCGCAAAGTAGAGGACAGCTCTTTTTCTTAAGATCCAATTTATTCTGGGTTCCTTATATTCTGGTCAACCCAACAGAATACTGGGATAAATATTCCTTATATAGAACTCATCATTAAATAATAATTCATTTAGATCATATCATTCCTAGGATAATGGTCCATTAGACCGAAAAATTTCCTTCTGAACATTCCTCCACGGGAATTTCAGTTAAGCAAGTTCTCAATTTGTCATCCCTTAACTTGATCTACCGTCTCAAGTATTAACAGTAGCAATTTGACAGCACAATCCACTAATCTCATAGTGATTTGCTGAAATCATTATCATCATTTATTATTACAGGGACTCGTCCCATTCATCCTCATTGTGGTTTTGCTCAGGTTATTATATTTCAACTAAATTTTAAAAATCATCATTTTTCAATCAGAATCCCAATCAATTCATCAGTTCCCAAACAGAATTAAAAATCATATCAACCACATTCGAATTCATCAACTGGATAGCATTAATGCTTATAATTTCAAGTCTTAGATTTACTCATATATACTGCCGGTAAAGAGCTGCAGTTATACCCTCGGTATATACGGATAGTCATGAAACTCGAAACTATAAGGTAAATACCATCATGTCTAGGCCTCAAGCAAGTCAGGGTTCCATACAATTGCGGTACTTCCAATTGAAGACCCAATTACTAATTTATGAATTTCAATTTGAATTAACAATTTGTATTATATCACGCAATTACAACCTTTTTGTGCGTCTTGATAACTTTTGACATAATTGGCTCCTCAGTTGATCTTATTGGAGATCTATGACATAAATCTGATAAACAGATTTTTCTTTATCTGATCATCCGTAAACAATCACTTAAAAAAAACATTTGTATATTTATATACAAGTTGCAATAAGTACATAGAGCAACTCGGCTCTGAGTTCAAAATCTCCTCGGAAGACATATAAGAGAACCGTACTGGGCCATAGTCATGCCCTGTTACATAAGTTCTCTAACTGCGAAGGGGGCTATTATTTTCTCCTTAGGGATAAATCGACTAAGGAGTCTATAAATTCGACATGAAAGTCTGAAATTTTGAGGCGTCGAATGATACAGAATGACACCACGCACCATTTTCAGCTTTAACAGGATCATAGTCAATGAGAGATTCTGCCACAGCATTGTACGGCAGTCGCAAGGGGCGTGGACATATTGCCCTTCAAACCACTTATGTTGTATTCTCTCCGCTGGGGTAGGAAAATATAAATCCGCGAAATGGCGTGCGAGTCTTGCTCGGCTTGTTTGAGTTGAAGCGGAAGAGATGAGATGCTCGAAGGCAAATGCAATCATATCTTGGACTGGGTGAGGTCGGGAATACCAGATAAATGGGAAACTTCCATCTATAAAAATAATTTCTTTGATTAAAATTTCTTCATTAAAGAAGCTTACGGAATGAAAATACATTATGAAAATGCTGTTTCTAAATTCTTATTACTAATTTCAGATAAGAATTTAATTATCTTTATTAGCTTTCAATTTCGCTCTGATACCAACTGTGAGATCCCGGTCTCTACCACCACGCAACGGATTCGGGTTACTAGCAGCGGAAGTAGCACATCATGCATGGGTAGGGGTCTCACACTCGGGGCCTTGCCCACGGATATCCGGACAAGAGACTAATCCGTCGGTTTGTCCAAAACCGAAACCGAAAAAACTTCCTTTACCCGGAAAGCATGGGCGATTCCACCAGGATAACTCTTTACTCTAACGTAGTCAAGATCATTACGGATCAACTGATCTGACTGCACCTTTAACGGTACTTGGTCAAATCAAGGAAGAAACTTGCACTTGGATCATTGGGATCAACGCTTTTTTCCCCATCAAGAGGCACAGCTGTTGATTCCTATCCATAGAATAATTTCTATCCGGGATTTACTTCATCTATCGTAATAATAGAAATTAAATCTCGATTTACGGATCCATCAGTCCAGCCTAAACCCATCTAGTCCCATGGGTTAGCCAACCGCCCAACCACTGTAGTGATGGGATCCAATTAAGAATTTGGTTAGGTTTTGTCCCGGGTACCAAGGAAAAGAGTTCCAAGGCCCCCTAGCCGGAAGTTCATGCAAACATAAAACTAGTCACACCACTTACACACCCAATATGAAATTGCCTTTTTCTTAGCATTAGCTAACTTTAAAACAATCCTTTAATGAAACCATTATGTCACTGATGACAATCCTCATAGTCTCTGGTTGAATCCTTATTTCCAATCATTCATTCATCGGTATACTTATGGCATCATTGGCAACCAGAACGCTCACCACCTGTTCACTCAGGGGCCTTTTCCATAGTTCCTTGCTCATAGTAACCGGCAATATATTCATATAACAGAATGGAATCTCCGTGGAAGATCAGCAAGATCAACCCACAGATCTATATAAAAGAGTCATGGACTCATCCGTTGAGGACCAGCAAGGTCAATCAACCAGATCCATGCCCGATTTCAGAAAACAACTCTTATTCCTTGTTCCAATATCTTCCACGACGCACGTGTGGGTATCTTCGGCGACCCAGAGCCCGAGCACCGTATGGTCAGCACCCTCTAGGATCCTTCACAGGTGACCTAGCGCTTCACTCATAGGCCGCTTCCTTGGTCCCTCATCCACCGTACCGGAAGCTCACCATTTAAATCGAACTGAGGCTGGTCAAGACCTCAGTCGACCTTGCTACGTGAGACGTCCTCCATTGACTCTCCGTCAGTAGTTGCAACTTTAACAGTTAGGTCTTCATGACCTTAATCCACAAGACGGTCAAAATGCTTCCCCAGCATTCTTAACAAAAAACAGTCATTTACAGACAGTCACAAAATACAGTTTCTAAATCGAACTCTCGTCTTTCCACATTATCCCTCCTTAGTCCACATTACTTATTCCACATTCCATTTAATGTGTACTCATTCTCATCCATTTCCTTATATATCGACGATACATTAATTCACATACACATTCACATTCACATCCATACATCTACATCTACATGCATACATCCATTTTTACATCCTCATTTATACATCCACATCCCATATCCACATTCATACATACACATCCATATCCACATCCATACATCCACATCCACATCCACATTCACATCCATACATCCACATCTACATGCTTACCTCCATTTTCACATCCTCATTTATACATCCACATCCCATATCCACATTCATACATACACATCCATATCCATTCACATTCATACATATACATCTACATGTATACATCCACATCACATTCATATAACCATATTACATCCATTCTCGTCCTAACACATCCCATATACATCTTAACACATCCTAACTCATCTTAACACATTCTATCACATCTCATACACATCTTATCACATCTTTTTACATCTCATACACCTCTTATCACATCCTATCACATCTCATACACATCTTATCACATCTTTTTACATCTCATACACCTCTTATCACATCCTATCACTTTTCATACGCATCTTATCACATCTCATACACCTCTTATCACATCTTATCACATTTCATATCTTTTTTAAGAGAATTCTTATATTTGATATAAGATTTCTCTACACATTTATTTATGCATAAATTCCATTTAAGGAGACTAACACTTTCGAAATTAAAATCAATCTTTTATGCATCTTCTTATGCATAAATTCAATTTGGTAGGAATTACACTTTTAGAATAAAAGAATTTCTCTTATGCATCTAAGTTATGCATAAAATCCATTTATGAGGAAAATCACACTTTTAGTATAAAAAGAATATCTTTTATGCATACCTCTATGCATGAAATCCAATATGATAAAAATAACACTCTTACAATAAAATAATCAACTTTTATGCATACCTCTATGCATGAAATTCAATTATGATAGAAGTCACACTTTTATAATAAAATAATCAACCTTTATGCATACCTCTATGCATGAAATTCAATATAATAAAAGACACCTTTATAATAAAATAATCAACTTTTATGCATACCTTTATGCATGAAATTCAAATATGATAAAAGTAACACTTTTGATATAAAAATTTATCCTTTATGCATACTTCTATGCATGAAAATAAAAATGATAAAAATAACACTTTTGATATAAAAATTTATCCTTTATGCATACTTCTATGCATGAAAATAAAAATTGATAAAAATAACACTTTTGATGTAAAAATTTATCCATTATGCATACTTCTATGCATGAAAATAAAAATGGTAAAAGTAACACTTTTGATATAAAAATTTATCCATTATGCATACTTCTATGCATGAAAATAAAAATAATAAAAGTAACACTTTTGATATAAAAATTTATCCATTATGCATACTTCTATGCATGAAAATAAAAATGGTAAAAGTAACACTTTTGATATAAAAATTTATCCATTATGCATACTTCTATGCATGAAAATAAAAATGGTAAAAGTAACACTTTTGATATAAAAACTTATCCTTTACGCATGATATTAAAATTTAATTTCTCCATGATTATAATGAAATTATTTCAATTAATCTAGGATGATAATTCCTAGAATATGGTAGGAAGTCCTCTTTTTATGCTTTGAATGAAATTATTTTATGCATAATTTTTATAAAAATTTTGCCATAGCTCCGCTGCTATGACTGATAAATCTCAATTTTTCTAAGGGATAAAGCTTATCATTAAGAAAATAATTAAAATGATCTCTAATTGGATCATTAATCCATAATGGATTGAATCATCAATATACATAACTAAAAGCATAGAAAAAAGCCATTAATTTGGCCTCAAGCATAGCTTAATCTTGGGTTAAGGAAAAGCTTTATGAAAAGCTTGATTTGGATTGAGAATGGGTCATGAGTATGACCATTTCTTGAGTGAGAGAGAGAAATTACATAAAAACCATTAGAATTTAAACATAAATGGAAATTAACTTCAATAGCATTTATTAAATTATGTAACTCTTCACTACTATTCACCAATTAACTTCAATAGCATTTAAAAAAAACCATACCAATTAAGCTTCTCAAGCTTGAGAGGGGTTGAGAAGAGAGAAACATTGAGAAATTATAGAAAAGATCAATATTCACTAATTACCTTACAAATTGCTTGATTCTTTGTTCACGGTAGAGGCCCCCAACCAATCAATTGGTTAAGTATGTTGATGGAGCCACCAATGGGGATTGAAGAAAGAGGGAAGCTCCAAAAACTAGTGAATTATTAATGAATTCATAGTTCTTCGCTTAGGTGGAGTACAGTAACGATGCATAAACACTATATATTTTTCAACAACGGGGAGGCTTCTATTTATAGGAAAAATTGAGCTCCTAACCAAACAAACTGATTCTAGAATTTTCTAAATCAGTTTGGTCAATATTTGACCATTTTTAGGTCAGTTAAGCTAACTTTTTGGAGCTAGACTTGAATGAGGAGAGAGGAGAGATGAAATATCTCAATTTTTATGAGTTTAAAACTCATTCAAGCATGTGAAATATGCACCTCCTTTAAAGAACTCCCCTTCCTTACATATGTGTCATAATGGAATCATTATACCCAAAATATCTCATATTTTTAATATTGCTCATAGTTTTTTACTAATAAACCTTGTACATTTTCAACTCTTCATCTTATGTGAAATATGCACCTCCTTTAAAGAACTCCCCTTCCTTACGTGTGTCATAATGGAATCATTTTAATATTGCTCATAGTTTTTTACTAATAAACCTTGTACATTTTCAACTCTTCATCTTATGTGAAATATGCACCTCCTTTAAAGAACTCCCCTTTCTTACATATGTGTCATAATGGAATCATTTTAATATTGCTCATAGTTTTTTACTAATAAACCTTGTACATTTTTAACTCTTCATCTTATGTGAGCATTTACTCATTTTTGGATACCCAAAATATCTCATATTTTTAATATTGCTCATAGTTTTTTACTAATAAACCTTGTACATTTTCAACTCTTCATCTTATGTGAGCATTTACTCATTTTTGGGTATCTTCTTTTACAAATTGGATTTATCTCCTCCCTACACATGGATTGATGCTATTGGCCCATAGGAACCTTAATTGGACCATAATCCAAAAATTTCTGAAAATCTAGACCCTTAGGCTAAGGTCCTTTATACCCAGGTTACAGGCCAGACATTGGACATCTCAAAGTCTTTGGATGCATAGCTTATGTACATGTGCCTGACGAAAGAAGAAGGAAGTTGGATCCTAAGGCAGAGAAATGTGTATTTGTTGGATATGCACAGGATCGAAAGGCATACAAATGTTATAACCCTCAAACTAGACAAGTAGTCATCTCACGAGATGTGGTGTTCGATGAGCTTGCTAGTTGGTACAAAGCAAAAGATGAGGGAGTCATTGAGTCACTTGAGGCAGATGTGCCTGTGAACTTGCCACAAGCAAGTTCTAGTTCTACTATTATGTCTGGGCCAGCAGCAGCAGAAGCTGAGAGTAGCAGTGTACGTCCATGGTCAGGACGTTTGAGGCATGAGAGTGTGAGCACTGGGAGTAGTGCTATGGATAAAGGAAAGAAGAAGGTCGAAGGAATTGGAATCACAGGTTATGAGTCATCTAGTTCAGAGAGTTTGGATGAGGAGCTCGGCATACCTGTTTTACGCACACCTGGTGCTAGGCAGGACAGATATGTGCCCCCACATGCTAGAGTTACAGGCGTACAGAGTGACCCGCATGCATTGCGGAGATCCCAGAGAGTCAGATATCCAGTTGAAAGATTGACATATCGAGATTTTGCTATGCACTATGCATACATGACATCTATGGTGAAGCATGTGGAACCTACATGCTATACAGAGGCTATTGGAGAGCATGTATGGGAGAAAGCCATGGATGAAGAGATGGATGCTTTGGACAAAAATGATACATGGGAATTGGTTGAGTTACCGCAAGGAAAGAATGCAATTGGTTGCAAATGGGTGTATAAGGTAAAGTGCAAGTCAGATGGCAGCCTAGAGAGACATAAAGCAAGGCTGGTCGCTAAAGGATATGCACAAACTTATGGTCTTGATTATGATGAAACTTTCAGCCCAGTGGCTAAGATGGCTACTGTGAGGTCTATCATTGCACTAGCAGCACAAAAAGGTTGGGCTTTACATCAAATGGATGTAAAAAATGCTTTCTTGAATGGTGAACTACAAGAAGAGGTGTACATGGAACAGCTAGAAGAATATGTACATCCAAAATATCCTACTTTTGTTTGCAGGTTAAAGAAAGCAATATATGGTTTGAAGCAAGCACCTCGTGCTTGGAGTGACAAAATCAGCAGATATCTTGTCAGTATTGGATTTGTGGTTGGAAATGCAGACTCTTCACTTTATGTGAAGAAGACACATGATGGTATCGTGATGATAGTCATTTATGTTGATGATTTGATTATCACAGGTGATTGTGGGAAAGGCATTGATGAGGTTAAGGCCTCTTTATGCAAAGAGTTTGATATGAAAGACCTTGGTGATTTAAGGTTCATTCTTGGCATTGAGGTGATAAGAACAAACAAGGGTATATGGCTGGTGCAAAGGCAATATGCACTTGACATGCTGGCAAAGTATGGTATGACAGCATGCAAACCAATGTTGACACCATTAGAGCAAAACATGAAGCTTAGGGCTGATTTGGGTGATGAGCTTGATGATATCACCATGTACAGAAAAATGGTTGGTAGCCTTATCTACATGACCATTACGAGGCCAGATCTCAGCTATGCAGTTGGTTTGGTAAGTCAGTTTATGCAGAGTCCTCGTAAACCTCACTTGGATGCTGTGAGACGTATTCTGAGATACGTCAAAACTACCGTGCATTATGGTCTTTTCTATGAGGCAGGAAAAGACATGCATGTCTATGGATATATAGATGCAGATTGGGCCGGTAGTGCATATGACAGGAGGTCTACCAGTGGCTATGTTTTCAGTCTTGGTAGTGGAGCTGTGAGTTGGAGCAGTAAAAAGCAACCTACAGTTGCTTTATCTACCACAGAGGCAGAGTATCGTGGAGCAGCCATAGCTGCATGTGAGGCTATGTGGTTGAAGAAGTTGCTAGATGATGTCAGGTTACAAAGTGATATGAGAGTTGTCATTCATTGTGACAACATGAGTAGTATTCAGCTTGCTAGCAACCCAGTTTATCATGCCAGGACCAAACATATTGAGGTACACTATCATTTCATCAGAGAGAAAGTGCTAGATGGGCATGTTGATTTGATATATGTAAAGACAGATGAGCAGGTTGCAGATATCTTTACCAAAGCACTTGGTAAGGATAAGTTCGAGTATTTCCGTACTAGATTGGGAGTTCTAGAGATGGACATGTCGAGCTTGAGGGGGAGTGTTGAAATGTCAAGCTCGTATACAGCTGGAGGATAGCACATGGGTGCTGACAGAGTGACAGTATGGTAGATAGATATCGTGTGGTGTGTTTATTCACATCCAAGATGTAGATACACCGAAAGAAGTATGGGATATATTGTGCCGAATGTATGAGACAGATACTGGTGCAAGGAAGATACAACCAAAGCAACAGATTCACAGTGTAACACGGAGGAATAGGAGTATACATGAGTATGTTCAGGAAATCAAGGGTTATGCAGATTCCTTGTCATCAATCCATGCCCCAATGGATGATGATGATTTGGTTGCCCTCACATTGCGTGGTTTAGGCAAAGAATACAAATCTTTTGACACTTCCATCTCAGTAAGGTTGGGAGGAATGCCAGACTTTAATGAGCTTGTGTCACTGCTCATTGTGGAAGAATTAAAGCTTGGACTTGGTGGTATGAATATTACAGGTGGTGCATCCTCATCCAGTAATGATGAGCATGCAAGGAATCAGGCTTTTTACTCATCTAGAGGCTCTCGAGGCAGGGGGAGATTTGCCCCTCGAGGCCGTGGAGGACGTGGTTGGAATGACAGGTCTACTCAACCACAATCAAATCAGAATTTTCAGAATTCACAGTCTCATCATTTGGACCACGTGGAGGTCGTGGATTTCAATCCCATATGGGGAGAGTTGTTACAGGTGCTCGTGGTAGAGGACGATGGCAAGGTCCTCAACAAAATTTGAATGGGATTGAATGTCACTATTGTGGCAAACTTGGACATATGGCAAAAGATTGTTACAAAAAGCAGAATGATGTTAGGAATGGAAGACCACAACATGGAAATTATGCATCTACTAGTAACAATGATGGGAGTTCAAATCATCTTTTTGCAATGAAGCACATTATGGGGACAATGGATTCTCAGAATGCTGGAGATGAGTCATGGTATATGGATTCGGGTGCCTCAAACCACATGACATGTCATGGTGAGTGGTTTGAGAAGATGCAACCATTGGGTACAAATGGTTATGTGGTCACAGGAGATGATACTCAGCATCTTATAACACATGTTGGCAGTGTGCCTTTGAGGATGCATGATGGAAATGTGAAGAATATGTCAGAAGTGCTATATGTACCATCCATTACAAAGAATTTGGCATCAGTAGGCCAAATGGTTGAGCAGGGACTACAAGTAAGATTCAATGAGAATGGCTGTTTTGTGGAAGACTTTAAGCATGGCTGTAGATTGATTGCCAAGGGCAAGAAGGAAGGAAGGTTGTTCAAATTAGATGCAGGCATACCAGAATTGAGCTCAGCCATGTTTTCAAAGAGCAATGGGATTGTGCAGGACATTGATATGTGGCACAAGAGGATTGGACATGTCAATATACAGAGATTAAAGAACATGCAAACAAGAGGCATTATCAGTGGATTGCCTAGATTCAAATATGATGGACACATGCATGTTTGTGAAGCCTGTCAGTTTGGAAAGCAAGCAAGGTTGAGGTTTCCTGGAGAAGGAAATATGAGTAACAGGCCACTTGAGATAGTACACAGTGATGTATGGGGTCCTACACAAAACCCATCTATCAAAGGCAGTCTATACTATGTGACATTCATAGATGATTTCAACAGGATAACATGGATATACTTTCTGAGAGAGAAGAGTGAAGTGTTGGAAAAGTTCATGGATTTCAAAGCTCTTGTAGAAAAGCAATATGGTTGTTGGATTAAATGTTTGAGAACAGATGGAGATGGCGAATACACCTCAAAAGCTTTTGAGCATTTCTTGAGGAAGCATGGAATAAGAAGATAGTTGACATGCAGGTATACACCTCAGCAGAATGGTGTGGCTGAGAGAAAGAATAGAGTCATATGTGAAGTGGCAAGGGCAATGCTCAATGAAAAGAGCATGCCAGATTACTATTGGGCAGAAGCATGTGCTACTGCAGTGTACATTCTGAACAAAACACCTACAGCAGCCATTCATGGAAGCACGCCAGAGATGCGCCTTACAAGTTACAGGCCAGACATTGGACATCTCAAAGTCTTTGGATGCATAGCTTATGTACATGTGCCTGACGAAAGAAGAAGGAAGTTGGATCCTAAGGCAGAGAAATGTGTATTTGTTGGATATGCACAGGATCGAAAGGCATACAAATGTTATAACCCTCAAACTAGACAAGTAGTCAACTCACGAGATGTGGTGTTCGATGAGCTTGCTAGTTGGTACAAAGCAAAAGATGAGGGAGTCATTGAGTCACTTGAGGCAGATGTGCCTGTGAACTTGCCACAAGCAAGTTCTAGTTCTACTATTATGTCTGGGCCAGCAGCAGAAGCTGAGAGTAGCAGTGTACGTCCATGGTCAGGACGTTTGAGGCATGAGAGTGTGAGCACTGGGAGTAGTGCTATGGATAAAGGAAAGAAGAAGGTCGAAGGAATTGGAATCACAGGTTATGAGTCATCTAGTTCAGAGAGTTTGGATGAGGAGCTCGGCATACCTGTTTTACGCACACCTGGTGCTAGGCAGGACAGATATGTGCCCCCACATGCTAGAGTTACAGGCGTACAGAGTGACCCGCATGCATTGCGGAGATCCCAGAGAGTCAGATATCCAGTTGAAAGATTGACATATCGAGATTTTGCTATGCACTATGCATACATGACATCTATGGTGAAGCATGTGGAACCTACATGCTATACAGAGGCTATTGGAGAGCATGTATGGGAGAAAGCCATGGATGAAGAGATGGATGCTTTGGACAAAAATGATACATGGGAATTGGTTGAGTTACCGCAAGGAAAGAATGCAATTGGTTGCAAATGGGTGTATAAGGTAAAGTGCAAGTCAGATGGCAGCCTAGAGAGACATAAAGCAAGGCTGGTCGCTAAAGGATATGCACAAACTTATGGTCTTGATTATGATGAAACTTTCAGCCCAGTGGCTAAGATGGCTACTGTGAGGTCTATCATTGCACTAGCAGCATAAAAAGGTTGGGCTTTACATCAAATGGATGTAAAAAATGCTTTCTTGAATGGTGAACTACAAGAAGAGGTGTACATGGAACAGCTAGAAGAATATGTACATCCAAAATATCCTACTTTTGTTTGCAGGTTAAAGAAAGCAATATATGGTTTGAAGCAAGCACCGTGCTTGGAGTGACAAAATCAGCAGATATCTTGTCAGTATTGGATTTGTGGTTGGAAATGCAGACTCTTCACTTTATGTGAAGAAGACACATGATGGTATCGTGATGATAGTCATTTATGTTGATGATTTGATTATCACAGGTGATTGTGGGAAAGGCATTGATGAGGTTAAGGCCTCTTTATGCAAAGAGTTTGATATGAAAGACCTTGGTGATTTAAGGTTCTTTCTTGGCATTGAGGTGATAAGAACAAACAAGGGTATATGGCTGGTGCAAAGGCAATATGCACTTGACATGCTGGCAAAGTATGGTATGGCAGCATGCAAACCAATGTTGACACCATTAGAGCAAAACATGAAGCTTAGGGCTGATTTGGGTGATGAGCTTGATGATATCACCATGTACAGAAAAATGGTTGGTAGCCTTATCTACATGACCATTACGAGGCCAGATCTCAGCTATGCAGTTGGTTTGGTAAGTCAGTTTATGCAGAGTCCTCGTAAACCTCACTTGGATGCTGTGAGACGTATTCTGAGATACGTCAAAACTACCGTGCATTATGGTCTTTTCTATGAGGTAGGAAAAGACATGCATGTCTATGGATATACAGATGCAGATTGGGCCGGTAGTGCATATGATAGGAGGTCTACCAGTGGCTATGTTTTCAGTCTTGGTAGTGGAGCTGTGAGTTGGAGCAGTAAAAAGCAACCTATAGTTGCTTTATCTACCACAGAGGCAGAGTATCGTGGAGCAGCCATAGCTGCATGTGAGGCTATGTGGTTGAAGAAGTTGCTAGATGATGTCAGGTTACAGAGTGATATGAGAGTTGTCATTCATTGTGACAACATGAGTAGTATTCAGCTTGCTAGCAACCCAGTTTATCATGCCAGGACCAAACATATTGAGGTCCACTATCATTTCATCAGAGAGAAAGTGCTAGATGGGCATGTTGATTTGACATATGTACAGACAGATGAGCAGGTTGCAGATATCTTTACCAAAGCACTTGGTAAGGATAAGTTCGAGTATTTCCGTACTAGATTGGGAGTTCTAGAGATGGACATGTCGAGCTTGAGGGGGAGTGTTGAAATGTCAAGCTCGTATACAGCTGGAGGATAGCACATGGGTGCTGACAGAGTGACAGTATGGTAGATAGATATCGTATGGTGTGTTTATGACCGCGTCCAGCTGGTCATGTGTGGTGTGGACATTACATTAGGTTTACTTTGTAGTGTGGACATAACACTATGTTGTGTTCTCCTTTGTGTGTGTGAGAGAGATTATGACTATGGCTTCTCTCCTTCTTTATGATTGATGGATATGGATTAGGGTTTGCTTCTCTTGTGTGTGCTCCCTCCTTTTTCTGTTTTTCATCTATGTGTGTTTATGACCGCGTCCAGCTGGTCATGTGTGGTGTGGACATTACATTAGGTTTACTTTGTAGTGTGGACATAACACTATGTTGTGTTCTCCTTTGTGTGTGTGAGAGAGATTATGACTATGGCTTCTCTCCTTCTTTATGATTGATGGATATGGATTAGGGTTTGCTTCTCTTGTGTGTGCTCCCTCCTTCTTCTGTTTTTCATCTTGCCTACCATGAAGCAGTGGCACATGACGTGGATTCACAAAATGATGGTGTGGATGAAAGTAATAATGTGATTAATTGTGATCCATATGATGACATCTATGAGGAAAATGGTTTGGGTAACAATGGTGATGATTCTTTGGTTTATGGAAGTGATTCATGGGTGGACTTTGATGGCGGATGATTGGTTGGTGATGACACTTCCAACCATAATGATTCATACGCATTTGATCCCAGTATACATGGAAAGATGCTTTATGTGGATTCATTTCCATATGACCCAGGTGGACAGTATGCATTGCCACTTAAAGCGAATGGGTTTCCATATGACGGGTGGATACTATGCAATGTCACTTGAAGCGGATGGGTTTCCTTTTGAACCGGGCATTTTTGGAAGTCAACCTTATTGATGGGGACTTGGTGTGGGTCACCTATTACCTTATGCTTGAGTTTTCATGAAATGATTACAGTTGTATAGTGTCTTTGGACAGCTATATACATGGAATGGGATGACATCATGAAGGTTGTCATTGCTGCAAAATTTAATGTATGGACAGCCATAGCCATTGGTGTACTTCACCACTCATCAATCAAAGCTCAACAAGACTCCGTGGGCTTATGGACATCATAGGGAGCAGCCCATATGTACATCAAATAAGTGGACAGCTCTATGTGGAGTTCTCTTGTGTGAGGCACTTTTGGAGTTGCAACAAATGTACTTCCGCATTCATGAGAGAAGTCAAGAAGATTCCCAACATCCCATACATTGCTTCATACATGGTTTTGAGGACAAAACCTTTGGGTGGGGATGGTTTGTAATGAAGGGAGATTGGTATTGGACATAAAGGGAGCTATGGGCATGGATATGGCCAGGCAAGTATGGATGCCCAACATTAATGAGTGAAAAGGTGGGCAAGTATATAAGTGAATAAATTATAATTAGGGATATCTAATCATTTTGACTAATAAAATCATACTTCTCGGAGCTCCAAGATTATATGGCTATGGTGGTACTCCCTTGAGTGCATGTGGTACTCCATCATGAATGCATATGGTACTCCCTTGAGTGCATGTGGTACTCCATCATGAATGCATATGGTACTCCCTTGAGTGCATGTGGTACTCCATCATGAATGCATATGGTACTCCATTATGAGTGCATTCTCTCCCCATGATTGCAAATGGGAAGAACAACTCTTCTTGTAGATCCACTTTATGAATGAGAAGACCATTGAGGTCAAGAATTAGAGCACTAGGATCCTCCTTGAGACTGAACTGGCATGGACGAATTCTCCTCAGGTGCTTCAAGCATCATTGCAATTTGGAAAAGCCCATGCACAATAGCTAGACTAGATTACATGTCTCAACTTTTTATAGTACATATCCTTGAGCTCCTTTCGCTGCTTCAGCCTATTATGATATGGGTGACAAGGGATACGTAGCTTGGGCCTCACCTTGTGCTTTTTAGGTTGAAATCATACTAAATCCATGCTCATTTCTCTATGGATGACTGCACACACAACATCAGGTGTATCAGACAAGAAACTCGACACTAAGCACAAAATATTACATAGGTAAGTACAGATTCAACCACAAAACGTCATGTATGCACAAATTGAAAAACTCAATGGCTGCACTCAGAATCATCAAATGTCAAAAGACCTGTAAGGTTCCTCCCTTTAAAAATGGGAGAAACACTTAAGATAGTCCGCTAAGTCTTATCTTGGGAAGAATTTCCTATTCATTGACACCTTGACCCTGTAGAGATTCAAGGATACGATTCATAGGTATGACCTAGCTCTATCCCGCAGGGGGAGCGTGATTTTCTAAACATCAAATCACCCATAGGGCAATTGATCAAAAATTGGGCAACTACTAGACTTGATTTCTAGAGACAACGCTTTTTTCCTCATCTTATGCAAGGCACAGCCGCTGACTTAGTCTTCTAGAATAGACCCTCAAAACTAGGCAGCCTCATAATCTCTCGCCTCAATCGGCGGTCCTTATTCTCCCAAAGGTATGAGGGATACCTTGGGCCATTCCCGGGCTTTGCTAACGACGCCGCCCAGCTACACAAGCACGGAACGGAGTTAGCGTTGAAGCCAAAAAAAATCTTGAATTCCAAAGATAACAACTTCAATGCAATTTTCTAAGTATAGCATTCACAATTCATGAAGATAGCAATTTCAACGCAATTTATCGAATACAACATCACATAATTCATAATTTCATATAATTTTTATGTCCTCATTTTAAAAGAAAAAGACACCATTCATTAATACTAATTTAAGGAAAAATCTCTTCTTTTGAAAATTAACCAAGCTAACCTGGCCACCGTTTCCTTGAGGGGCTTGAAAAGGGAGGACTGGAGCCGCATTGGGCGCATCTCCCTCCATCTCGTTGTTACGTGTCCCTCTTGAGGCGATATTTTGTCGTCTCCGAGATGAGGCCATCTTAGACGTCGCCTTGTAGAGCTCGCTGCTGCAATCGAAACGCTTCAGTCGGATCTGAATTCCGAGCTCGTTTGCTCATCGTGCGAGCAAAAGAATATGGCGCACGAACCCTTGCTTGAGTCAAAAAACCCTTACTAAAGTCTACGCAAATGGGGGGGGAGGGGGGGGGGGAATTGTGAGATGTCCTTAAGGGCAAAGGCAAAAACGTGGAGAGGGCTGGGAGGGGTGGCTGCAAGCCTCTCTGTAAGTCTATTCACACGGGGGGGGAGAAGAGTTAAGGACACTGGCCTCTAGCAAGAGGGGGATGGAGGAAAATTGGCTTATCTGAAAAGAGCCAAATGAGGGGGTGTGAGAGGGGTGGCTGCAAGGGCGGCTGTACTTGCAGCAAGTACGCTACACAGGGACGGACGGCGGTACGGACGGCGGCACAACAGGGCATACGCTACACAGAAATGCGTGCCGTCTGTGGAGCACCCCGGGGGTTTATATAGCTGAGGGGTGAGGGTACGAGTGCTGCGCAAAGCAAGGACGAAAGGACGGTGTACCTTCAAAGGCTATGGATCAGTGGCCTGCATGGGTCTAGGGGAAAGGTATAGTGTCGGTTGTCTGGGAAAGGAGTGGTACGCATGTACCTTATCTGGTCTGGCTAAGGGTACGCGTGGACCATACAGTGGGCGGCCGTCCTTTGGTTCTTGGGCGGCCATTGTACGGGCGCCCTAGTAAGTGTGTACGGACCAAATTTTGGGACGAGGTACCCAAATTTGGGACGCTCGCCTCGATTTGCGTGCCGAACCGCCCAGGGGGGCGAAATTTTTTTTTGTCCGGGAGGTTCTCTTGGTCGCAGGGGTTCAGACCGTTCGTAAATCGGACGTGCGGTCGTGCATTTATTAAGGTTTAAAGGTCGCCGTTTTTTAACTAAAATGATTGAAATTAGCGTATAGGCTTGATCCGGTGTCCGTTTTGGATGCTGTAAAATCCTATATTAGGGTAAAATCGCGCGCAGATTCCAAATTTGGGCTCAGAATTTGAAGATTCTAAGTAGAAATGACTCAAATAATAAAATCATTGATATTTATACCATAAAAACTCATAATTACATGGACATTTCTTTATTAGTGAAGATGGGTATGTTACATCCTTCCCCCCTTAAAGAAATCGAGATGTCCTCATCTCGTCATGAATTGGGGATAATCCTTTAAGAGTGTAGCTTCATCTTCCCAAGTTGCATCCTCTTCAGGGTAATCTCTCCACTGAACTAGATGTTCTACAAGAGTTCTATTTCGGAGTTGCCTTTCCCTAGAATCTATGATGCTACTGGGCTGTAATTCAAGGACTCCTTGAGTAGGGATTACAACTTGTTCATCATCAAGAATATGATCGAGACTAGGGACATATGGTTTTAACAAACTTACATGAAATACATTATGGACTTTGATATGGGCGGGGAGTTGGAGTTTATAGGCACTTTTACCTAGACACTTGATAACTGTATAAGGACCACAATACCTAGGGCTGAGCTTCTTATATTTCCCAAGTGATAGAGAACTTCGTTTGGGTCGCACTCGTAGAAGAACTTTGTCTCCTTCCTTGAAGATCCTTTCAGACCTCTTGTTGTCAGCATAATGCTTTTGTCGATCTTGGGCAGCTTTAATATCCTTTTGGATAGCCTTGGTTTGTTCCTCCATTTCTTCGAGCATTTTCCTGGATGCCTCAACTCTTATGGTTGGATCAGAGAAATTTAGAGGAGACAGGCATTCTTGCCCATAGAGTGCCTTGAATGGTGACATTCCTATGCTTTGATGATAAGATGTATTGTAGGCGAATTCTACCAGAGGAAGGTATTGAATCCACCTTCTGGGTTCCCGTCCACAGTATGCTCTGAGAATGTCTTCAATTACTTGATTGACTCTCTCAGTCTGGCCATCGGTCTCCGGATGATAAGCTGTGCTAAAGTAAAGTTGAGTTCCCAGAGCTTGAAATAAAGACTGCCAGAATTTTGAGGTGAAGTCAGAATCCCGATCACTTACTATCCTTTTCGGGAGACCATGAAGTTTGAGGACTTCCTTGATGAATATTCGAGCAACATCAGAAGCTTTAAAGGTCTTCTTTGCTGGTATAAGGTGAGCTACTTTGGTAAGTAAGTCCACTACTACTAGAATGGAGTCATATCCTCCTTGAACAGTGGGGAGACTTGTGACAAAATCCATACTAATGCACTCCCACTTCATTTGGGGAATATCTAAGGGTTGAAGCTTTCCAGGCATCTTGACCCTTTCAGCTTTGATCCTTTGGCATGAGAGACATTGTTTCAAGTACCGAAGCACATCATTTTTCAAGCCTGCCCAATGAAAGCTCCTTCTTACCGCATTTAATGTTTTTGCATAACCTGGGTGTCCTGCAGCAGCAGGGCTATCATGAGCTTCATGGAGGATTAGTTTCTTTAAAGCAGGATCCTTAGGGATACATAGCCTGTGATTGAAGTAGAGGCTTCCTTCATGAGTGGAGTATCCCTTGATTAGATTCTTCTCTTTCTCTGAATGTCCCCCTTCTTCTACTAACTTTATCATCCTCTGATAATCTGGGTCATGAGATGAGACTTCTTCCACCTTGACCAGTATGGGATTATTTGGCATTGAAATTGCATTCAAGAAAGATTTGCGGCTAAGTGCATCAGCTACCACATTATCTTTCCCAGGGCGGAATTTGATGTCGAAATCATATTCTTGTAGAATTTCAATCCATCTCCTTTGCCGCATGTTGAGGTTAGGCTGGGTGAAGATCCACTTTAGACTTTTGTGGTCAGTTACAAGCTGGAATTTGCCTCCCAAGAGATAATGTCTCCATAATTTGAGGCAATGAACAACTGCTAAGAGTTCCAAATCATGGGTGGCATAGTTTGCTTCATATTGCTTCAGTTTGCGGGAAGTATAAGCGACTGGTCTGCCTTCTTGGCCTAAGACACCACCAAGTGCTAGACTACTAGCATCGGTAACCACTTCAAATTCCTTGGAGAAATCAGGAAGCTTTAAGACTGGGGCAGAAGTAATAATGACTTTCAGCTAATCAAAGCTGTTTTGATGGATTGGCAGCCACACTATTTTGCAATCCTTCTTAAGAAGATCTGTCAAGGGTGCAGCTACCAAGGCATAATCTTTGATAAAAATCCTATACCAACCCGTGATTCCCAAGAATCCACGAACTTCACGAATTGATTTAGGAGGTGGCCATTCTAGAATATCCTTGACCTTGGCAGGGTCTACTGAGATGCCATCTTTGGAGACGATGAATCCAAGATACTCAATTTGATGAGTAAAGAAGGTACATTTGCTCTTCTTGGCATAGAGTTTGTGTCTGCGCAGCAATTGCAGAACTCTACGCACATGCTCCTCATGCTCTTCCATTGATTTGGAGTAGATTAAGATGTCATCACAGAAAACAAGCACAAATTCATCCAGGTAAGGACGGAATATATCTTGCATTAGGCGGTTGAAGGTTGCAGGAGCATTGGTTAACCCGAATGACATTACAGTAAACTCATAGTGGCCATAGCGGGTATTGAAGGCTGTTTTGGGTATATCTGCTTCCTTGACTTTGATCTGATAGTAACCAGACCTCAAATCTATTTTTGAGAAGACTTTGGCCCCATGAAGCCTGTCAAGAAGTTCATCGATGCGAGGGATAGGATACTTATTCTTGACAGTGACTTGATTGAGCCCTCGATAATCTATGCAGAGGCGGAGAGTCCCGTCCTTCTTTTTTTTGGAAAAGAACAGGTGCTCCCCACGGAGAGCTACTGGGGCGTACAAATCCTTGTTCAATGAGTTGGGAAAGTTGCTCCTTAAGTTCAATGGCTTCAGGAAGGGACATTTTATAGGGAGTTTTTGAGACGGGTTGAGCTCCAGGGATCACCTCGATTTCATGGTCGACTTCTCGAGGAGGTGGTAACCCTGTAAGCTCGTCAGGGAAGATGTCAGAGAATTCTTGGAGCCAAGAGGGTTCTGTCTCCATACTAGGTTCAATGACTTTGTTGAGTTTGACTAAGAAAACTTGCTAACCCTTACGTGTCCCCTTGAGAAGATGTTTTGCCTTGACTACCCTAGATTTAGGTTTTCCTGTGATCCCCTGAACAGATATTACTTGGCCATGCTCGTTTTCAAAAGTGATACTCCCCCGGTTACAATGAATGCTAGCCTTGTTTGCAATTAACCAATCCATCCCAAGGATTCTATCATAAATTCCTAGTGGCAAGACTCTAAAGTGACCATGAGTTTGCTCATTACCCAGCTCAAAATCAAGGTTTCCTATAGAGTGGCGAGATACTACTTCTTTCCCACTGGCTAACTCTACAATCATTTTTCTAGCTGTTTTTTGACTCAAGTTTAATTTTTGCAAGCACCTAGGAGAAAGGAATGAATGGGTACTGCCACAATCAATCAAAAGCTGAAATGGCTTACCGTGATGAGTGGCGGGGGTTTGGATTACACCAAATTGTTTATTCGGACCTTGGTGTTCTACTGCCGCATGGACGGTGGCGCGCTCTTCTTCAGCCGTCTCCAAGGTCGGTTCTTCACTTATAACACAGGCAGTTCTAGCAACTGTTCCTCCGCGGCCTCTGCCACGGCCACTGCCTCTTGCACCTTGGTGGGTAGGGGTTCCACGGCCTTGATTTCCTCTATTACCTTGGGGGAATGATGTTGCCATCTTGGGACAGTTGGCTCTAAAGTGTCCCGGCTCATTGCACTCAAAACACAGAGGGCCTTCTCTGGAAGAAGCAGCATACGAGCGGGGGGCAAAAGAGTTTCCTTGTCGCCCTCTGTTGTAGTAGGGAAAATTCTGTTGAGGTTTCTTGTAGGGCTGATCTCTAAGGTTTGCCTCAGGGTAAGATCTCTTTTGATTCTTCGGTTTGTTAGCCTTCATTTCTTTCACAAGGGGCTTAGCTCGTATGAGAGCATCCTGTAATGTGCTTGGCCTCATTGCTTCAAGGCGGGAATCTAGGGGTTCATTTAGCCCTTGGCAGAAACGAGCCACTTGGGTTGCTGGGAAGTAGTCATAGCTGGGGCATACTTCCGAAGGGTAATGAATTTGGAATAGTAGTCTTCCAGAGTTAAGCTGCACTGTCTAAGACTAAAAAACTCATTCATCTTTATGGACTCATGGGATGGAGGAAGATATCTTTCCTTCACTGCCTGCTTGATGTCTTCCCACGTTTGAGAATGCTCGGTGACTTCCTTGTCACGGCACCACTGTTTCCACCAGAGTTTAGCATCTCCAATGAGGCGAAACCGTGCGAGCATAGATTGATTTGCTACTCCAGTACCGGCAGCAGAGAAATAATCGTCCATCGCCTCAATCCAGACTTCAGCATCCTTCTCAACCTTTGAACCTTCTCCTTTAAAGGAGGGAGGTTGCATTTGCTTGAGCAGGAGCTTCTTTTCCTGGGTATCGGTATAAAGCGCATTGGCAAGTGGAGGGTGGTCGTCCTGGCCATCATTGTAAAAACAATTTTTAAGATTACAAAATTCATATTTGCACAACGCTTAATTTTTGGAGGGTAAAACTTTGAAATTATTTTATTTCCAAATATTTACAAGGACAAGTTTTATTACAAAGATCTGAGACTAATATAATTAGTCTTATTTGACATTAAGGAAAATTCCTAGGCTTGACTATGACATAAGGGTAGAGCGGTCCACATATGTGAAATATGGGGGTTCCGCTGTAGTTTCTAAGACTCTAAAAACTGATGGTAAGGGTGGTAAACTCTGGATTGGGGTAGATCCCAACACCGCTACTCTATCAGCAGGTAAGACCTGCATCACTTTGTCATACACCCAACGATCCTGAGGTATGCGAACCCCATCTATAGTCACCGAGGTGTCGGCCCTGGGGGTACCGACAAACCAAAATAAGCGGATCATCTTCAGCTTCTCAATCCAACGAATCCGCTCAAGGTCGGTGGTGAGGTTCCCAGTCTGATCTGCTCGGATGAAGAAGTATCTCGGCCCACGACTCCAGAAATCTCTACCCCATCCTCTCTGAATACGAGAGAAATGAGGGAGGGATATCTTCTCTAATATTTGCACCATGGTGTCGCGGAACTCGAAATTCGAGGAGTGACTAGCAGTCTCAAAGATGCATTGGAAAACTAGAAATCTGGAGTAGGCATCTTCCTCTTCCTACAATCATTCAAACATCAATTTAACTTATTTGTTTTAGTAGGATATCTTTACTAATTAGCATTACGTTAGGTAAAACATTTATTATAAAACAGTCCTTAAACTGCAATTCCTAGGAGCCAAACCTGGCTCTGATACCAATTGTAAGGTTCCTCCCTTTAAAAATGGGAGAAACACTTAAGATAGTCCGCTAAGTCTTATCTTGGGAAGAATTTCCTATTCATCGACACCTTGACCCTGTAGAGATTCAAGGATACGATTCATAGGTATGACCTAGCTCTATCCCGCAGGGGGAGCGTGATTTTCTAAACATCAAATCACCCATAGGGCAATTGATCAAAAATTGGGCAACTACTAGACTTGATTTCTAGAGACAACGCTTTTTTCCTCATCTTATGCAAGGCACAGCCGCTGACTTAGTCTTCTAGAATAGAGTTGCCCAAGAACCTAACTATCTAACGTAGGGCTTTCACTTAATCTGTTGGAAAGCTACCCGACTAATCGGGTCCACCCGTCCGTAGGATGGTGCCGTCAGGGCATTCCATCCTCCCACTTTCCACCCTATTCACGCATCAATTTGTTTTCTAATTAATATTACCACACGGTTTGACATAAATAAACATATTCCTTAATTAGGGCCCTTCTTCACAAGGTTCGTTAAAACAGCCTTCTTACACAATACAATCATACCAAAGACAAGATGCAATTATATAAAAAGTTTATACATGAATCCATTTCCATACAAGCCAATCCGGCTCTCTTATTCTTATTCTGCCGATAATCTAGAATTCGGCCTTCCAGCCTCTACATGCTGGGCAAAACCCTACGGGACCATACACCTCATCGTCGGCCGCTGGCGAGGACTCAAGCCGGCCTGTCGCCCTCTCAGGCTCCATCGCTCGATCCTCCCGCCCCTCAGAGGGATGTCTGCAAACTAGGGTGGGCTTATTTACCACACTAGCCTGGGCCCTCAGAACTAGGCAGCCTCATAATCTCTCGCCTCAATCGGCGGTCCTTATTCTCCCAAAGGTATGAGGGATACCTTGGGCCATTCCCGGGCTTTGCTAACGACGCCGCCCGGCTACACAAGCACGGAACGGAGTTAGCGTTGAAGCCAAAAAAAATCTTGAATTCCAAAGATAACAACTTCAATGCAATTTTCTAAGTATAGCATTCACAATTCATGAAGATAGCAATTTCAACGCAATTTATCGAATACAACATCACATAATTCGTAATTTCATATAATTTTTATGTCCTCATTTTAAAAGAAAAAGACACCATTCATTAATACTAATTTAAGAAAAAATCTCTTCTTTTGCAAATTAACCGAGCTAACCTGGCCACCGTTTCCTTGAGGGGCTTGAAAAGGGAGGACTGGAGCCGCATTGGGCGCATCTCTCTCCATCTCGTTGTTACGTGCCCCTCTTGAGGCGATATTTTGTCGTCTCTGAGATGAGGCCATCTTAGGCGTCGCCTTGTAGAGCTCGCTGCTGCGATCGAAACGCTTCAGTCGGATCTGAATTCCGAGCTCGTTTGCTCACCGTGCGAGCAAAAGAATATGGCGCACGAACCCTTGCTTGAGTCAAAAAACCCTTACTAAAGTCTACGCAAATGGGGGGCAGGGGGGGGGGGATTGTGAGATGTCCTTAAGGGCAAAGGCAAAAACGTGGAGAGGGCTGGGAGGGGTGGCTGCAAGCCTCTCTGTAAGTCTATTCACACGGGGGGGGGAGGGAAGAAGAGTTAAGGACACTGGCCTCTAGCAAGAGGGGGATGGAGGAAAATTGGCTTATCTGAAAAGAGCCAAATGAGGGGGTGTGAGAGGGGTGGCTGCAAGGGCGGCTGTACTTGCAGCAAGTACGCTACACAGGGACGGACGGCGGTACGGACGGCGGCACAACAGGGCATACGTTACACAGAAATGCGTGCCGTCTGTGTGGAGCACCCCGGGGGTTTATATAGCTGAGGGGTGAGGGTACGGGCGCTACGCAAAGCAAGGACGAAAGGACGGTGTACCTTCAAAGGCTATGGATCAGTGGCCTGCATGGGTCTAGGGGAAAGGTACGGTGTCGGTTGTCTGGGAAAGGAGTGGTACGCATGTACCTTATCTGGTCTAGTCCACCTAAGGGTACGCGTGGACCATACAGTGGGCGGCCGTCCTTTGGTTCTTGGGCGGCCATTGTACGGGTGCTCTAGTAAGTGTGTACGGACCAAATTTTGGGGCGGGGTACCCAAATTTGGGACGCCCGTCTCGATTTGTGTGCCGGACCGCCCGGGGGGGCGAAAAATTTTTTTGTCCGGGAGGTTCTCCTGGTCGCAGGGGTTCAGACCGCTCGTCAATCGGACGTGCGGTCGTGCATTTATTAAGGTTTAAAGGTCGCCGTTTTTTAACTAAAATGATTGAAATTAGCGTATAGGCTTGATCCGGTGTCCGTTTTGGATGCTGTAAAATCCTATATTAGGGTAAAATCGCGCGCAGATTCCAAATTTGGGCTCAAAATTTGAAGATTCTAAGTAGAAATGACTCAAATAATAAAATCATTGATGTTTATACCATAAAAACTCATAATTACATGGACATTTCTTTATTAGTGAAGATGGGTATGTTACAAGACCAATACATTATTCAATGTTTCCTTGGCTCTTGGCCACAACAGAGTTACATAGGCATATTTTGGGACAATAAATCACCATCATCAGTATGGCTTTTAGGAGCATCATGCTCAGGAGCTATGTCAGCACCAGCAATGGTCTCTATCTCGTGGCAATAGTATTCTTCATACTATCCACACACACAGGTGTTTCCTCAGATACTTCCACAACTGGATTATGTACATGCGCAAGCAAGAGCTTTCTTAAGCCTCTTGGATGATGCTTTCTCACGACTTGGTTTCTTTCGCTTTTCTTGTGTCAAGCTTTCCTGGTGCAAGGTGTCCTCACATGCTGTCAATAAAAATTCCTACACATAGATAGCATGGCATTTTAGGAAGAAACTTGACACCAAGCACAATATTTTACATTTAACAGATTCGACTGTCTTTAAAACAATCCTTCAATGAAAATCATAATATTATTGATCATCATCCTCCAAAATTGTGAGTCCATTATGTTACAAAATATGTCATCTAGACTCTCCGTTGAAGACCAGCTAGCCAACCAACGAGATCCAATATCAAAATTTGATTCACAAAAATCTTTCTTTTTAATCCATCCGAATCTTCCTCGACACACGCATGGGTGTCCTAGCAACCGCGAGCCCGTGCATCCTCCTTAGGTGTCCTAGCACTTCACTCAGGGACCGCTTCGTCGGTCCACGCCCATCGTACACCGGAAGCGCACCATTTTAACCATACCGAGGCTGGTCAAGACCTCGGCAGGCTTTGCCGCGCGAGCGACGTCCCTCGACGACTCCCCGCCATCTGTTGCAAAACGAACCTCCTCTTAGTAAAACACATGCCAAATGCTTCCTTTCTGGCGTAAAACAGTCCTTTAATGAAAATAGAGGTTCTATGCAAGTAAAATTCCCAGTTTGAGATTGGTTCCACAAAACCCTTTTTTTCATAGATCCTAGTTTCATAATGAGAATCCTTGATCTCTCATCAGGGTAATCTACCCATCATTTGACTGATTGTCCAACTTGATTCTTGGTGATTTCAATAAAAGGAAAACTAGTTTAGTTCAACGGCAGTCTATTCATTGTATTTAGGAACTAGAATTGGTCACGAAGTTTTTGCTTGATTCAGATCGAGAGATGGACAAGTAAGTTTACTGTCCGTCCCTCTCATAGTCTAACCAAAATGATTCGGTTTAGTCCTAACAAGGATTTACTTCAGATAAACATCTATTTTTGGTTAAATACCAATTTAGTGATTTAACCAATTAAAATATCTAAAGATATTCTTTCTACCATTTAATTTCTCAACCTTAATTTCCTAGGTAGAATTATGGTGAAAATTTATCTTTTTACACCAAAAATTAATTCAATTCTTTCTTTTCTTAAATATCATAAAAATTCTTCTTTTAGCTAAATACCAATATCTATTTTTTTGAATAAGCTTGAAATCTCTCTTTTTTCTCATTTGATGAGTGCAATCCAAATGTCATGGGAATTCTTCTTTTATCATAAATTAAATCTATCTAAAATTACTCTTTAAATTAAGTAAAAATATTCAATATAAATATACCAAGAATTCCTCTTTTTCCATTTAAATGATTGAATTCCAAATATGATGGGAATTCCTCTTTCATCATTTGAATTTATACATGCATAAAATAATTTTAACTAAATTTTCTCTTAAAAATTAAATAAAAATATCCATTAATCCTAATATGACAAGAATTTCACTTTTTCAATTTAAATGATTGAATTCCAAATATGATGGGAATTCCTCTTTTATCATTTAATTTTTTCTTATGCATAAAAATAAATTTAACTAAAATTTCTCTTAAAATTAAATAAAAATATCCATTAATCCAATTATGACAAGAATTTCACTTTTTCCATTTAAAAGATTGAATTCCAAATATGATGGGAATTCCTCTTTCATCATTTGAATTTATTCATGCATAAAAATAATTTATCTAAAATTCTTCTTTAATTTAAATAAAATATCCATTATTTTAGTATTCTAATTTTTCTCTTTCTCCATTGGAATACATGGATCTCTATTATCATGGGAATTCCTCTTTTATCATAAAAATTAAATTACTGAGAATTTCTCTTTTTCTCTAATTAACTATTTATGCATAAACATTAAAAATCAATTTTCCATGGATATGATGAGAATTATTCATTTAACATAGGATGACTAATCCTAGAATATGGTAGGAAGTCCTCTCTTTGCATTATTCATAAAAATGATTTATGTGTTAATTTTTAAAAATTTTACCATAGCTCCGCTGCTATTACTGATAATTTTTAATAATTTTGAAAAGCATAAGGTTTAGTAATACACTTATGATAGATTAACTATCAATAGATCTAAATCTAATTTATGGATCTAAATCATAATTTTATCATAATTTATATAACATAAAAGCATTAAAAAGCCATTTCTTTGGCCTCTAGCTTGACTAGCATAGAGTTTGCTTTTAGAATTAAGAATTGCTCCATGAGCAACATCATTTGAATAGAGAATTGGTCATAGGAATGACCATTCTTTGGGAGAGAGAGAGATGCTTAAAAAAACATTCTAATTAAGCATAAATGTAAACTTTATGTGATTAATCATTAAAATTCATTAGAGAGCTTCATTTGCATTAAAAAACCATTCAATTAAATACTTCTCAAGCTTGAGAGGGGTTGAGAAGTGAAAAACATTTAGAAGATTAAGAAAAACCATAGTCACATCTTACCTCTTGCTTAGCTTGCTTTTTTAATCTTAGGAGAGGCCCCCAACCAATCAATTGGTTAGTATGTTGAGAGGAAAGCTCCAAGGAAGGTTGAAGAGAGAAAGAAACTCCAATCTCTCCAAATTGTAGGGATAATAGAAAATATGCTTATTCTAATGTAATACGGGCATGGTCTAGTTCACAGATGAGAATACAAAAGAATAAGGGTCTATCTATAAGTGAGGGAGGCCACTAACTGAGTCCAACTAAGTTCTAGAATTTTTCAGCTTCAGTTTGGTTGAATTTGGACAAGATTTGGACCAGTTTAGCTCCCTTTTTGATCCAGTTTGATCTAGGAGAGAGGAGAGATAAAAATATCTTAATATTTTTAAATTTAAAACTCATTCACATGTGTGAAATAGGCGCCTGTTGGAAAATAGAATTAAAAGAAAAAAGGAAAAATTTAGAATTATCCACAAAAAAATATTAAAGAAATGCTCACATGAGGTGGAGATTTCATAATCACGAGTTTCTGATATGTAAAGGAGACTTTTTGGAGGCCTTTTGACACCTCAATGGAGTGGGAAGGGAGCTTCAAGAAGATGCCTAGAAGCCCCATCAAACCCTCACTTTTGTATTCAGAAATACTCCAAAAGCATGGGATATTTCATCTCTCATCTCTCCTCTTCCAAACTAGATCAAAAAGTGGGCATAACTAGTCTAAATCTTGTCCAATTTAGCCCAAACTAAAGCTGGAAGCCTCTAGATCCCAATTGGGCTTGGTTGGTGGCCTCCCTCACTTATAAATACAACCCCATTCCTTTGTATTTTCATTCTAGTGTATTCTCACGTTGGTGTTAAGTTCATTTTAGTGTATTTTCATTATCCCTCTTCCTTGCCTCTCCATTGTGAAGCTTTGGTGCTTCACAATACCTCTTCTTCTCTTGAAGACTATCCTCTTCTCTTGGTGGCCAAGCCTCTTCCTTGAGGGCTACACATCTCCTTGCATGAAAGCATGAAGATGCATGATTCTCTTCTTGAAGTCTTGTTTTATGGATTAAGTAGATGATTAATCTCTTTCTTAAGCATTAGAAGTTCTTATTTTCTCTTCCATATGTTTTGAAAGCTCTCTAATCCATGGTTCTTCTCTTAAACCATGTGGAGTTGGTTTATATGCTAATCTTTCATGCCTATGGTCATGATTTATGATTAATACTCATGTTTAGAATGAAGATAATCTTTCGTTTTGGTTATGCATCCATGAAGGATGAATCTCCTTCTTCTCTTCTCTTCCACATGCATGTTATTTTCATGGTTCTCTTTAAACCATGCTTTCTAAATCAAGTAGATGATTAATGGTAAAGTTGTTAACTCTCATGCTTAATACTTTATTTTAAGGTTTATAATGATGTTTAGATGCATTTATGTTTATGATTATGCTTATGTTATGCATAAATATTCTAATGCTAAAAGAAGGATTTTCAATATATTTTTATATATACATAGTATGGGTATGCATAAATGTTTAGATGTCAAAAGAGAAAATTTTGTTATATTTCCATAATTATATTCATACATATGAATAATTATCTAGATGACAAAAGAAGATATGTGAATGTATTCTTATGTATATATACATATGGTATGCTTATGCCTAGACATTTTTTTGATATCAAAAGTAGTTGTGTAAACATATTTTCATGTGTATATTCATGGTATATCTATACATGAATATTTTTATATCAAAAAGAGGAAGTTTCATCACATTTTTATATATGAATATGCATAATTAATTTATCATCAAAAGAGAATGTTTCATCATATGTATATATTTAGGGCATGTTGATGCCTAGGTTTAAATGGAAAAGAGAATGTTTAAGAATATTTCCATGCGAATATTTTAATGAAATGATGCATGCATATTTATTGAAGGTTAATTTAGAAAAGAAATATCCATGTTTAATTTCCATTATTCATGAGTATAATAATTTATAGTTCTTTTATATCCAAAATAGAATGAATTTTCATACTATTGGATGTTTATCCATGCGATTAGAATTCACATTTATTTTATGAGATAAATGGAGAAATATCTATAAGGAATTCTCATGTCTATTTTTATATAAATTGTAGGAACTTATGTTTATAAAATTCCTTGGAAAAGGAGGAGAGAAATTCTTATTTTTGATATTAGCTATAAGTACGAATACTTATTTTCAAGTTCCTTGATTATTGAATTTAAATTGAAAAACTATCCGGTTATGGCAAAATTTTTCCAAGATAGAAATAGGAGTAAATTCAAGCATTTTGGTGCTAGACCATGACCACTTGAAAAAGTTGGGACAGTTAGATGCCTACCCATCTCTTGAATCGTAAATTATGCCAAAGACTTGTGACCATTCCCATTTCCTCAGTACAAAGAAGGGATACCCACCTGATTTAGAGAAGTTTCCCCTAAGACCTGAAATCGTCTAGAAATAAGTTAGAAATTTGTTTTGATTTATATTTGATGGATGGATCACCCGAGATACGAGATTCGTGATTTTCATTGAGAAAGTCTGGGTTTTGAATTGAAAGGTCTTGTGAAACCAATACTAGAGATGTTTTCCATGAAATAGCTTTTCGTGAGATGAAAACAAACTCAATGGAAAAATCCTACTTGCATAGAAACTCTATTTTTTTTGTAAAGGACTGTCTTACGCCAGAATGCTGGAGGAAGCATTTGGTTTATTGTTTAATCTAAGGAGAGTTTACATTGCAATAGCCGGCGGGGAGTCAGTGAAGGAGGTCTCATGGCAAAGCCTGCCAAGGTCTTGGCTAGCCTCGATACGATTAAAAATGGTGCGCTCCCGGTGCAATGGCCGAGGGATCGACGAAGCGACCTCTAAGTGAAGAGCTAGGATACCTAAGGAGGATCCTAGAGGGTTCTAACCAGACGGTGACGGGCTCACGACGATTACCCACCACGACACCCAGGTGTATGTCGAGGGAGATTTCAAGGAGTTGGAGCGGTGTACTATGTATATATTTAAGTAAACTGGAAACTATGAAACTGGATCTCATTGGTTGACTAGCTGGTCTTCAACGGAGAGTCCGGATGACACTTGATTGGAAAACAATGGAACTGGATTATTTTTGAGTTATGATATTTTGTAATCAATGTATTGTTGTGATATTTGGTTACTCTTCCATGTTTTGAAAGAGGAGTGTGTGCGTGCAAGGTATGCGTGCATAACTATTTTCGAAATCTAAAGTTAAGAATGGCATTTCAATTATGGGTGTGTGAGTAACTAAATATTCCACCAAGTACAGTGGTTGGGGGCGGTCGGCTAACCCATGGGATGGGTTAGGCTAGAATGGTGGAAGTTTTATAAATTAAATAATAAAGGTTAATCTCGATAGGAGTTCGTTTAGGATGTGATCAGATCAACGGTTGTGCCTCTTTTGATGGGGAAAAAAGTGTTGGTTTCTATGAATCAAGTGTAAAGATTGTTCCTCCCTCAAGTCGGTCATCCGAGTGAAGGATAGCCTAGACTCTTGACCCCGTTAGATAAATTTTCATTAGAAGATTTTCCTAGAGGAATCGCCTATGCTCTCTGGGCGAGGAGAGTTTTTTCGGGTTTGATTTTGGAAGAGCCACCAAACTAGTCCCTTTCCCGGACATTCATGGGCGAGGCCTCGAGAGGGAAGCTCTACCCTGCGCGTGAGGTTGCTACTTCTGCTGCTAGCACTCCAGAGTTCGATGCGCAGAGCGGGCAGGGGTCTCACATATATTACTTCAGCTATTAGCAGCTATAGGACTTACCACAGCTACTAACAACTATTACCACAGCTATTAACATCTATCACCACAACTACTAACATATATTACACAACTATTATCACACCTAGGGGTAGCTATTAGCACAACATGCATATTAAAAGCCTATTAACACAACATGCATACCCACAACTATTAGCACATCTGTTGGCAGCTATTAGCACAATCATATTAAAAACTAATAACATCTATTACACAGCTATTAGCATAGCTGTTGGTAGCTATTAGCACAACATGCATATTAAAAGCTTATGCACAACTATTAGCAGATATTACCTCAGCTATTAGTAGAATTAGGACACAACTACTAATAACTATTACCACAACCATTAACATCTATCATCACAGTCATTAACAGATATTACATAACTAGCACATCTGATGGTAGCTATTGGCATAACAAGCATATTAAAAACTATTAACATCTATTACACAGCTATTAGTAGCTCTCAATAGCTATGGGTAGCTATAACATCTACTAGTAGTTAGTAGCTACAGGTAGCCATCAGAACCTATTAATTGCTATCAGTAGCTATTGATAGCTACCAGACAACTACAAACATCTAATAATACAACTATTAGCCCAATGACTTGAGAACCAGCTACTATTAGTAGAATTATTTGGGACATACCTGGTGGGCCAGGTTCTTGGACATGGGTTTGTAATCCAGCAAACATAATATTTACAACATGAGGGATCTGTCAGCTACAGTTTGTTGCCAAGTAACAATCCTTACGAAGGCACAATATAGCAAAGCTGTGAGATCCCACTGCCCCCTCTGCGCACCGGCGGATTCCCGAATGGTAGCAGCGGAAGTAGCTTCCTCTTACGCAGGGCAGAGTTTCTCACTCGGGGCCTCGCCCTCGAATGTCCAGGCACGAGACTAAGCTGGTGGTCATTTCGAAAATCGAAACCGAGAAAATTTCCCATGCCCGGAAAGCGGGGACAATTCCACCATTTTTATTTTCTTAACGAATTCTTTTAACGAGGTCAAGATACTGAACTACCTTCATCTGATAAAACCAGATAGAAGGAAAACTATTATAGACTTAACTTTGAAGGAATCAACGCTTTTTTCCTAATTGAATCAGGCACAGCTGTTGATCTATTCATTTGAGACTTCTTCAGGTTATTATTTAACTATTTGAGTTCTAAGCGTATTCCTATTGATCAATTTATTATTAAAACTCTACTCATTCCAGCCTAACCCCATCTGGCCCATGGGTTATTAGCCACCGCCCAACCACTAGAATAGTAGAACCAGACAAGTACTCACCCACCCATAATTGAAATCCTTTCTTAACTTTTGCTTTAGAATACAAATACTCACACACTCCTCTTTAAACTTTAATTTAAAAAAACAATCCATTGACAAACAATTACTAGTTACAGATGTCATAACTCAAAATTTCCATTCAAACCTTGTTTCTCACAAAACAATATCACTCTGGACTCTCCGTTGAGACCAGCGGGTCAACAACGAGATCCAGTAACAGATTACAATACTTTTCTCATCATCATTCATATATACATCTTCCACGACATACGCATGGGTATTCTAAGCACCGCAAGCCTGTGCATCGCCTGGTCAGAACCCTCCAGGATCCTCCTTAGGTGTCCTAGCACTTCACTCAGGGACCGCTTCGTCGGCCCTCGCCCATCATACCGAAAGCACACCATTTTACACCATACCTAGGCTGGTCAAGTCCTAGGCAGGTTTTTGCCGCGTGAGCTATCCTTTGAACACTCCCCGCCTGCTGTTGCAACCAAACTTCCCTTAGAAAACCACATATACCAAATGCGCCCTCCAGCATTCTGGCGCGTTAGACAGTCCTTTAAGAAAACAGGGTTTCTATGCAAGTTTTCAGTTTTGATTTTCTTTTAAATACAATGAGTATATCTTAATTCTGTATCTCAAGACTTCTAGATCACAGGTCTGGATTCCCAAGCAGAATTCCTCGAATTCTGAATTCTTGATCCTCAGATCAAAATCAAAGGTCTCAACTTAGTTTCAAATTCGATGGGTGATTTGAGTGTAGATTACTGAACTGGACACATCGTCATTCCGTGAAACTGACGAAGGAGTTACGTCTTGGTCATAGTCTGATTCAGGGTTTGAGTCTTGAAAGGTTCTCCCTGAACTTTCTTTCTCGAAGGGTAATATTTCAATTACTACTTTACTGAATTTCAATCATTGAGTATTTTGCTTAACTGAATTCAAAACTAGTCACAAATTCCTATGAGAAATAAATTAATCATTTATCTAAAATTTTGACTTCGATAGGTTTTTTGAATTTTCTCATTACCATCCTAGAGAATATGAAACGGTAGAATTTTCTTTCACAGAGTATTTACTTATTCATTTATCAATATTCATGGGATTTAAACAAAGGATTAAAGATAACTCTTATTTTGATATAAAAATTCTGTATGCATCTATTTATGCATAGAATCCAACTTTTATGGAAATAACACTTTTATATAAAAGAAAATCCTTTTATGCATCTATTTATGCATAAAAATCAATATTGATGAAAGTAACACTTTTATAATAATAAAAATTTCTTTTATACATCATTTTATGCATAAAAATCAATATTGATGAAAGTAACACTTTTATAATAATAAAAATATTCTTTTATGCATGTATTTATGCATAAAAATCAATATTGATGAAAGTAACACTTTTATAATAAAAAAAATATTCTTTTATGCATCTATTTATGCATAAAATTCCATTTTGATGAAAGTAACACTTTTATAATTAAAAAATATTCTTTTATGCATCTATTTATGCATAAAAATTAATATTAATGAAAGTAACACTTTTATAATTTAAAAAAAATATTCTTTTATGCATCTATTTATGCATAAAAATCCATTTTGATGAAAGTAAAACTTTTATAATAAAAACATATTCTTTTATGCATCTATTTATGCATAAAAAATCAATATTGATGAAAGTAACACTTTTACAATAAAAAAAATTCTTTTATGCATCTATTTATGCATAAAAATTCATTTTGATGAAAGTAACACTTTTATATTAAAAATATTCTTTTATGCATCTATTTATGCAAAAAAATACATTTTGATGAAAGTAACACTTTTATAATTAAAAAATATTCTTTTATGCATCTATTTATGCATAAAAATCAAAATTGATGAAAGTAACACTTTTGTAATAAAAACAAATTAACCTATATGCATCTTTCTATGCATATAATTTATATCTAATGAAAATCACTCTTTTATAATTAAAAAAATAACCAATATGCATCTTTCTATGCATAGAATTTAAATCTAATGGAAATAACACTTCTAGAATAAATATATTCTACTATACATTTTCCTATGCATAGAATGAAAATGACACTTTTAGAATACACAAACGATAGGGATTATTCTTTTAGAATAAGAAAAGATGAAACTTATTTCTTCACAAAATTTTAGAAAATAACCAAGCAAACTGATTCTAGAATTTTCCAAATCAGTTTGGTCAATTTTTTTACCATTTTTAGGTCAGTTTAGCTTACTTTTTGGAACTAGACTTGAATTAGGAGAGAGGAGAGATGAAATATCTCAATTTTTGATAATTTAAAACTCCACCACGCATGTGAAATAGGCACCTCCTTCATGAGGGGGGGAATTCCCATTGTGAAGTGTCAAAAATCTTTTTTTTTAGTATTTCCTTTGGTCCTTAGTCTACTCTTCATCTTATGTGAGTATTTACTCATTTTTGGGAAGATTTTCTTTATTTCTTCTATTTATCTTCTCCACACATTTGGATGAATCTGATTGGCCCCTCAAAACCTTAATTTAAAATTTTCACAAAAAATCTGGACCCCTAGGATAAGGCCTCTTGAACATATTATACTTGATTTCTAATGCACCTTCTGAAAATCTTTTTGAACTTTTGTTTCGGGGCAACTTATTTTAATAAGAAGAGATATTTTTCCATCCAAAAATATTCAAAATCTGAATAATCTCTCTCTAGAATATTTTCTCTCTCTAGGCCAAAACAGGTAGAAACAAGATCTTTTATATTTCTGAAGAGGGATTTGATTACAGGGGAAGATGCTAGACATCTTGAGAGGCTGGGGAGGAATCTTACATTCTCTCCCACTTGAAAAACGCGAGATGTCCTCATCTCGCAAACTGGGGGTAATCCCGCAACAACAGTTCGGCTTCTTTCTCCTAGGTGGCATCTTCAAAAGGATAGAACTTCCATTTGACCAATAATTCTCTCAGAATTCTATTCCTGAGAACCTTTTCTTGAACATCAAGGATTTCTTCAGGTTGGAGTTCCATCTGCCCTTGGGTTGAAGAAGTTAAGATTTCATCATCAAGCACATGATTCGGGCTTGGTACATACTTTTTAAGAAGGCTGACATGAAATACATTATGTACTTTGAGATGAGGAGGCAGAAGAAGCTCGTAGGCTAAGTCACCTACTTTCTTTGTAATCAGATATGGCCCACAATATCTGGGGGATAACTTCTTGTACTACCCAAGAGATAGAGAACTTCTTTTGGGGCATACTCGAATGAAGACCATATCTGCTTCTTTGAATTCTCTGTCTGTCCTCTTCTTATCTGCATATACTGCTTCTGTCTATCCTCGGCAGCTTTTATATCTTTGTGAATTGATTGCATCTGCTGCTCCATGTCATCAAGCATTTGTCTAGACATCTCGGCCCTAATCAATGGGTCAGACCAAGTTAATGGAGTTAAGCAATCTTGTCCATACAGAGCTTTGAAAGGGCTCATCCCAATACTTCGGTGATAAGAAGCATTGTAGGCGAGCTTGACTAGGTGCATATAGCTTAGCCACTTCTTGGGTTCCCTGCTGCCACAGCATGACTGCAGTATATCTTCGATTACTTGGTTTACCCTTTCTGTTTGACCATCGGTCTCACGGTGGTAAGCTGTGCTGAGATCCAAGAAAGTTCCTACTGCTCAAAAAATGCAGTCCAGAATCTTGACGTGAATTTGGGATCTCGATCACTTACTATTCTTCTGGGTAGGCCATGCAATCTGAAGACTTCTTTGAGGAACACTCTGGCCACATCCACTACAGTGTAGGTTTCTTTTACTGGAATCAGATGGGCAACTTTGGTTAGTCTATCAACTACCACGAAGATGGAGTTGTAACCTGATTGCACTGAAGGTGTAAGATTCCTCCCCAGCCTCTCAAGATGTCCAGCATCTTCCGCTGTAATCAAATCTCTCTTTAGAAATATAAAAGATCTTATTTCTACCAGTTTTAGCCTAGAGAGAGAAAATCTTCTAGAGAGTGGTAATTCAGTTTTTAAATATTTTTGGATAGAAAAAATTCTCATGTTATTAAAATAATCTCCCCTGAAATAGAAGTTCAAAAAGATTTCCAGAAGGTGCATTAGAAATTAAGTATAATCTGTTCAAGAGGCCTTACCCTAGGGGTCCAGATTTTTAAAAAAAAATTAAGGTTCCTATGGACCAATAAGATTCATCCAAATGTAGGAAGGAGATAAATAGAAGAATAAAAGAAAAATCTCCCAAAAATGAGTAAATACTCACATAAGATGAAGAGTTGACTAAGGACAAGGTTAATATTTAAAAAAGAGAGATATTTAGAAGTAATGATGCATTTTTGATACCTCAGTATGGAGGAATTTCCCTCATGAAGGAGGCGCCTATTTCACATGCTTGAATGAGTTTTAAACTCCCAAATAATGAGATATTTTTATCTCTCCTCTCTCCTCTTTCAACTAGATCCAAAAAGTGGACTAAACTGACCCAAAAATGGTCAGAAATTGACCAAACTGATCTGGAAAATTCTAGAATCAGTTGGCTTGGTTAGAAGCTCACTTTTTTATATAAATAGAAGCCTTCCCCTTTGTTGAAGCTTAATAGTGTTTTTGCACTATTACCCTACTTCTCCCAAGAGCCAGAAAATTATGAATTTACTCATAATTCATTAGTTTTTTGACCTTTCCTCTTCTAAAGATTGGTGGCCACTCTTGTTTCCAAACAAGAGTAGAACCCTCAAACCATCAAGCCAAAGGAAAGCTCTCAAATTCCTTCATAAGTTAGAGATTCTTCTCTTTTCTATTCATTTTATGGTTTTTTATGGTTTTTTATGATTTTTGTCTTCTCTAAATTGAAAATATGTTATGCCTCATTGAAAAAAAGCATTCCCCTCTCTTCTTTAGTAAATCCAACCATTCTTTATCCTAGATGAATGATTAATGGATAAAATCAAGTTTTTCATAATGTTTCTCTTAAATAAGTAGAAAATGTTTACTTTAGAATGATTTAAATACTCTTGGTGAACTTCTAATTAATTTTAGAGAGTTAAAATTTGAAAAATGGTCAGCCATACAAAGGAGGTTATGGCAAAATTTCTCAAAAATTTGGAAATAAGTATTATCTTTTATTATTCTAGAAGAGTAATCCTTATGGTTTCTATATTCTAAAAGTGTCATTTTCATGCATAGAAGATGCATTTTGATTATTTGCATAAAAGAAATTTATTTTTATTTTAAAAGTGTTATTTTTATCATTATTAATTTTTATACATAAAAGATTTTTTATTATTATAAAACTGTTACTTTTATCATTATTGATTTTTATGCATAAAAGTACGCATAAAAGATTATTTTTTTAATTATAAAAGTGTTACTTTTATTATACATGATTTTTATGCATAAAAGATATTTTTTTATATTAAAAGTGTGATTTTTATCATAAACAATTCTTATGCATGAACATATGCATAAAAGATATTTTTTTATATTAAAAGTGTGATTTTCATCAAAAATGATTTTTATGCATAAATGGATGCATAAAAGAAATTCTTTTATATTAAAAGAGTGATTTTTATCATAAATGATTTGTATGCATAAACATATGCATAAAAGATATTTTTTTATATTAAAAGTGTGATTATCATCATAAAGGATTTTTTATGCATAAATAGATGCATAAAAGAAATTCTTTTATATTAAAAGAGTGATTTTTATCATAAATAATTTGTATGCATAAACATATACATAAAAGATATTTTTTTATATTAAAAGTGTGATTTTTATCATAAATGATTTTTTATGCATAAATGGATGCATAAAAGAAATTCTTTTATATTAAAAGAGTGATTTTTATCATAAATGATTTGTATGCAATAACCTTATGCATAAAAGATATTTTTTTATATTAAAAGTGTGATTTTCAGCATCATAAATGATTTTTATGCATAAATGGATGCATAAAAGAAATTCTTTTATATTAAAAGAGTGATTTTTATCATAAATGATTTGTATGCATAAAAGATATTTTTTTATATGAAAAGTGTGATTTTCATCATAAATGATTTTTATGCATAAATGGATGCATAAAAGAAATTCTTTCATATTAAAAGAGTGATTTTTATCATAAATGGTTCGTATGCATAAACATATGCATAAAAGATATTTTTTTTATATTAAAAGTGTGATTTTCATCATAAATGATTTTTATGCATAAAAGAAATTCTTTTATATTAAAAGAGTGATTTTTATCATAAATGATTTGTATGCATAAAAGATATTTTTTTATATTAAAAGTGTGATTTTCATCATAAATGATTTTTATGCATAAATGGATGCATAAAAGAAATTCTTTTATATTAAAAGAGTGATTTTTATCATAAATGATTTGTATGCATAAACATATGCATAAAAGATATTTTTTTATATTAAAGTGTGATTTTTATCATAAATGATTTTTATGCATAAATGCTTGCATAAAAGAAAAAAATTTATTAAAAGAGTGATTTTCATCATAAATGATTTTTATGATGTTAAAAGTGTGACTTTCATCAGAATTAGATTTTCTGCATAAATAGATGCATATAGAATGATTATATTTAAATAAGGGTTCTCTTAATCCTCTATTTAATTTTCACAAAAATTAGAAAAATAAATAAATAGATAATCTGTGAGAAGAAATCCTATCGTTTCATATTCACTAAGATGGTAATGAGAAAATTCAATTAAACTATTGAAGTCGGAGATCGAGATAAATGATTATTTTATTCCTCATAAGAAATTTTTGTTTTAGAAATCTGTAAGCTAATATTCTTCGAACAAAATTTAGAAAAAGAGAAATTGAAATAGTACCTTTCGAGAGAGATAGTTTAGGAAGAACCTTTCCAGACCCAAACTCTGATTCAGACTATTGACCAAGACCTAATTCCTTCGTTAGTTTTAATCAAGGACAATGTGCCTTGTTCAGGAAAAATGTACTCAAAACACCCACCGAAATCTGAAACTAAGTTAAGACTTTTGATTTTGATCTGAGGATCAAGTTAACAGAATTCGGGGAATTTTGTTTGGAATTCAGACCTAGATCTAGAAGTATTGGGAGACATATTTAAGATTTATTCATGGTATTCAAACAAAATCAAAACTGTAAACTTGCATAGAAACCCTGTTTTCTTAAAGGACTGTCTTACGCCAAAATGCTGGAGGGAGCATTTGGCATATATGTTTATCTAAGGGAAGTTCGGTTTGCAACAGCTGGCGGGGAATGTTCGAGGAACAGCTCACGCGGCAAAAACCTGCCCAGGTCTTGACCAGCCTGGGTATGGTGAAAAATAGTGTGCTTCCAGTACGATGGGCGACGGTCGACGAAGCGATCCCTGAGTGAAGCACCAGGACACCTAAGGAGGATCTTGGAGGGTTCTGACTAGGCGATGCACGGGCTCGCGGTGCTTAGGACACCCATACGTATGTCGAGGAAGATATATATATGTATGTTGACGAAATGATTAATGTAATCTGTTACTGGATCTCGTTACTGACCAGCTGGTCCCAACGGAGAGTCTAGAGTGGTACTGTTTTTGTGAAACAAGGGATTGAATGGAAATTTTGAGTTATGAAATCTGTGATCATATCTGTTTTGTCAATGGATTATTTTTATATTAAAGTTTTAAAGAGGAGTGTGTGCGTATCTGTTTTCTAAAGCTAAAGTTAAGAAAGGCATTTCAATTATGGGTGGGTGAGTACTTGTTTGGATCTACCGATTCCAGTGGGCAGGGTGGTGGCTAGCCCATGGGCCGGATGGGGTTAGGCTGGAATCAGTGGAGTTTTAATAATCAAACTGAAAAATCTTAGGATTACGCTAGGATTCGAGTAGCTAGCTGATTCCCTGATAAAATTCTCAATTGAGTGGATCAACGGTCGGCTGTGCCTAATTTTGATTAGGAAAAAAGCGTTGAATTTACTCAAATGATCAAATTGTATCAGCGATGGTTTCCTTCTATCTTGTTTATTCAGGTGAAGGATAGTTTAGAGTTGATCTCATTAGAAAAAAAAATCGTTAAGAAAATTCAAAAAGGTGGAATCGTCCCCGCTTTCTGGGCATGGGAAATTTTCCCGGTTTTGGTTTTCGGAGTGACCACCAGCCTAGTCTCATGCCCGGACATTCGTGGGGGCAAGGCCCCGAGTGAGAAACCCTGCCCCGCGCATGTGGGGGCTGCTTTCGCTGTCAGCTACTATCGAGAGTCTGGTGCGCGGAGGGGGCAGAGGGATCTCACAGTTGGTATCACAGCAGAAATTGCCTAAATTTTTAATAAAAATCTGGGAAAGAAATGTTTTTCACTTGTTAATACTATATGAATGAGCTTCAAAAATTGAAAACTTATAAATTGAATTGGAAATTTATAGATGGACACCCCGAACCTATCTAGAATTCCTGGACTCTCTCAGAGTCAGGATATGATAGCTTTTGCATTTGCCTCATCAACTCTGCTACTACGACCCAAATGAGTAGAGTGAGACTCGCTCGCTATTTTGAGAGTATTTACTTTCCTGATCCTCTTGAGCAACGTCAGTATATGTGGGTCAATTTTTTTGAGTAGACAAGCATTGTACAAATGAGTCTTCTATATAAGACATTTTGACTAATGAGAAAAGAAATAACCCCATTCTTATAATGAGTTTGAGTCTTGCTCTTGTGGTTAAGGTAGTTTGTATGGATTGTGTGGAGGACGGTTATACCAGTCAGCATCAGAGGCTCAGGCAAAATATTTCCTTGGCCATGATTCTGATAAGACGGGCTTGTTCAGCATGTTCAACTCTTTGATCATTCACCCAGGAACTTCAGAACTTCATGCCAATTTTTTAGACTTCTTAGCCGCTTTATCCCTAGGAATAGAATTACAGCACCTCTTTGTGTAATGAATCGTGTGTACCATGGTATGTCTTCTTTGCAGTTTCGCTTCTTTATACGATTACGACTCAGGTAGTGATTCTGGAGCCGAGCTGCTCTATGTACATATTGCAACTTTTATATAAATATAGAAATGTTTTCTGGAGAAAAAAATTCCCTATTGTATAAGTGATTGTTTACGGACGATCTAATAAAGAAAAATCTGTTATCGAACATATGTCATAGATCTCCAATAAGATCATTGTCTTGTTTAAGAAATTGTTTTTCGAACCTCTTAAGTCTTAGGATCTTGTAGATGATATCAAAATAAAAATTTAATAATATATAAATTTTTGATAGAATCATGAGACGAGGAAACCGTGGCCGTCAGCCAGACCTTCTCTCTGAAGATGACGAGCTTGACCCTGATGTTTGCAAGGCTCTTCATAGGACTCAGCCAGGACCCTTCAAAGGAGAAGGGGAGAACCTGGGCGAGGCTGTGCAAAAATGGGTGGAAGCCATGGAAGAATATTTTGACGTCACAGGCTACAATGAGCGGAGCAAAATGGCTCTTGCCCGGCTGAAAATAGTGGAAACAGCCAGGGTAGCATGGAGGAACCACTGTGACACCAACCATTTGGATAGAAATACTCAGTCCTGGAATGACCTAAAAACCTATTTGAGAAAGAGATTTTGTCCCCCTAGATTTTTGGAAATCAAAATGAACGAATTCTTAGAGCTAAAGCAGGAGAACAAAACCATCTAGGAATATCACCAGGCCTTTGCTCTTTTACTCAAATATTCACCACCTCTAGATGAAGAGCAACTCATGGGGCCAGGTTCATTCGGGGAATGAACGAACCCTTGGACACACTGGTCAAAAATGCCAAGCCAGTGTCCATGGCTGAAGCAATAAGAATGGCAAAAGATTTTGCCAAAGTCTTTGTAGTCAACGTCTCGCCAAAGCCTGCACCCTCTAACTTTAAAAGATTCCAAGCCCAGGGAAGTACTTCAAACTTTCCACCCCCGAAGAGGCAGCAAGGCCCGAATCAGAATCAGGATATAGGAAGATTTCGAAGTGAAGAAAGACCCTTCCCCTAGAATACTTTCTCAGGAGCCCCACCTCTTTCAAGAAATTAGAGGGATGATCTCAGAAGTGAAAACCAATGTTTTGGATGTCAAGGTTTCGGTCACCAACTGAAAGACTGTCCGACTCTTGCCATGTCAAGGGGACAGGGAAGTCAAGGACCCCGAGTTCAGAGACCAACCCCTTCATACCAGTCTAATCAAGGTCCGTCTCACCCAAGCCAGGGAAACCCTAGAAGAACTCCAGCTCTCTCAGCCATCTACCTCTGTCTCCAGAGTAACCTCAGAACTCCTTCCCAGAATTGGGGGCAACCAAAGAGAAAGAGTTACACCTCAGACTGCAGCAACGAGAGCAGTCACAATTTCGGATGTAGTAGAAGAGGAAAGAGGGCTGATCTTTGATACAATTGAAAACCAAGGACCTAACTGTCAGTTCTCAGTCATCCATACTCCAGCAGAATATCAGGATAAGCCTTTTAAGCTTTTGATTAATTCAGGCAATTCTCATTCATTCATTTCCCCTGGATGCTTGCATAAGCTAGTCTTAGAACAGAAATCAGGGAAACCTATGCAAGTTGAATTGGCCAGTGGTGGCTAGGAAGACTCTTTTCACTCACCATGAGGCAGATCTTATCCAGTTCAATCTAGATGGTAATGTAACCGACTGTCAGTTCAAAGTCTTACCTCTGGGAGTTTTTGATGGGATCCTCGGAATGCATTGGCTCCACAAAAATCAAGCTGACATACACTGTCGTAATGGAACCATGTCCTTCCATGACCTTCACAGGAACAAAGTTCAAGGAACTAGACTTTTCGGATCCCCAAACCTTCAGTTAGTAAAAGATTCTAGGTTGCTGAAAGGACTTAGAAAGAAGCAGCAAATTTATGTTGTCAAAATGAACCTAGTAGACTCAAAGCTTAAGGCTAAAGAACCAGAATGGTTAAATGAATTTGATGATCTATTCCCAGCAGAGCTAACTAAAATGCCTCCAATCCGGGAAGTAGATCATGTGATTGAATTGACCCCCGGAGCTCAGCCAGTAGCCCTGCGCATGTACAAAATGCCAGTTCCTGAAGCCACGAACTCAAGGAACAGCTTAGACAGCTGTTGGAACAAGGGTTTGTAAGACCCAGTGTTTCACCTTGGGGTGTGCCAGTTCTCTTTCAGAAAAAGAAAGATGGAACGCTTAGACTCTGTGTGGACTACAGAGGTCTAAATCAGCTAAGAATAAGTATCCTATCCCAATAATTGATGAGTTGATAGTTAAGAATAAGTATCCTATCCCAATAATTGATGAGCTTCTGGACAGCAAGCTAAATGGAGCCTAGATCTTCACAAAGATAGATCTCAAATCTGGGTATTACCAGATCAGGATCAATGATCAAGATATACCACAAACAGCCATCAATACTCGCTATGGGCATTATGAATTTACTGTCATGCCGTTCAGATTAACTAATGTCCCAGCTACATTCAATCGCCTAATGCAGGATATCCTCAGAGAATACTTGGATGATTTTATTCTAGTTTTCTTCGATGATATTCTGATTTACTCAAAGAATGCATGAGACTCATGTCCGAAAAGTCCTTGAGATTCTAAGGAAGCACCAACTCTTTGCCAAAAAGAGCAAATGCACTTTCTCTGCCGACCACGTTGAATACTTGGGCTTTCTGGTATCCAAAGATGGAATTTCTCTAGATTTCGCAAAAGTCCAAGCAGTCATAGATTGGCCTAAACCAAAGACAGTGAAAGAAGTCAGAGGATTCTTGGGATTGATTGGTTGGTTGGTATAGAATTTTTATACCAAAGTATGCTCTCATAGCTTCCCCTCTGACTAACCTTCTCAAAAAGAATACCCCATTTCAGTGGTCTGCCAGGTGACATAGTGCTTTTGATAAGCTGAAGACCGCCTTGGTAACCAGTCCTGTTCTGAAGCTGCCAGATTTCTCTCTACCCTTTGAGGTAGTAACTGATGCAAGTGGTTTTGCCCTAGGAGGTGCACTCATGCAGGAAGGTCATGCAGTGGCCTATGAATCCCGAAAGCTCAGAACGCATGAGAGGAATTATGCTGTTCACGACCTGGAATTACTTTCAGTAGTCTATGCCTTAAAGTTGTGGAGACATTACCTACTGGGAAAAAGATTCACTTTGATGACAGACCATCAAAGTTTAAAGTGGATCTTCACTCAGAAGGACCTCAACATGCACCAAAGAAGGTGGATGCAGACCTTACAAGAATTTGATTTTGAAATCAAGTACCGCCCAGGCAAAGAAAATGTGGTAGCAGATGCCCTCGGCAGAGCAGAAAAGCCTCCTTGCTTGCAATTACTGTAGTGTCAAATCCTTTGATTATTGAAGCAAGAGAGAAGATCATGCAGGATAGATTCTTTGGCCCTATTGCTACCCTACTTATGCAGGAAAGCAAAACTCCACAGGAGTTGAACAGAGTTCAAGGGTACAGCCTGGATGATGGCATTATGTATTATAATTGTAGGCTATGCATTCCCAATGATGAGGGAACCAAGGATCAAATTCTGAATGAAGTCCATGACAGCCTTATAGCAGGACATCCAGGTTTCATCAAAACATACGTCTGTAAAGAAAAGCTTCTTTTGGCCTGGTCTGAAAAAGGATGTACTGAATCATGTACGTCAATGTCTGACATGCCAAAAAGTCAAAATTGAAAGAGTAAAAATGCCTGGGAAGTTACATCCATTGGTGGACATCCCCCAGATGAAGTGGGAATGTATCAGTATGGACTTTATTACTGGATTACCTTTAGTGCAATCAGGTAACAACTCCATTTTTGTGGTAGTAGACAGACTAACCAAAGTTGCCCATCTGATCCCAGTAAAAGAAACCTACACTGCAGTGGATGTGGCCAGAGTGTTCCTCAAAGAAATCTTCAGATTGCATGGCCTACCCAGGAGAATAGTAAGTGATCGAGATCCCAAGTTTACTTCAAGGTTCTGGACTGCATTTTTTGAAGCAGTGGGAACTTTCTTGGATCTCAGCACAGCTTATCACCCTGAGACCGATGGTCAAACTGAAAGGGTAAACCAAGTAACCAAAGATATACTTTGGTCATGCTGTGGTGGCAGGGAACCCAAGAAGTGGCTAAGCTATTTGCATCTAGTCGAGTTCGCCTACAATGCTTCTTATCACCGAAGTATCGGGATGAGCCCTTTTAAAGCTCTATATGGACAAGATTGCTTAACTCCATTAACTTGGTCCGACCCATTGATTAGGGTCGAGATGTCCAGACAGATGCTTGACGACATGGAGCAGCAGATGCAGTCAATTCGTAAAGATATTAAAGCTGTCCAGGATCGACAGAAGCAGTATGCAAATAAGAAGAGGACAGACAGAAAGTTTGAAGAAGCAGATATGGTCTTCATTAGATTACGGCCCAAAAGAAGTTCTCTATCTCTTGGGAAGTACAAGAAGTTATCCCCCAGATATTGTGGGCCATATTTGATTACAAAGAAAGTAGGTGACTTAGCCTATGAGCTTCTTCTGCCTCCTCATCTCAAAGTTCATAATGTATTTCATGTAAGCCTTCTAAAGAAATATGTGCCAAGCCCAAATCATGTACTTGATGATGAAATCCTAATCTCTTCAACCCAAGGGCAAATGGAACTCCAACTTGAAGAAATTCTTGATGTTCGAGAAAAGATTCTCAGGAATAGAATTCTCAGAGAATTATTGGTAAAATGGAAGTTCTATCCTTTTGAAGATGCCACCTGGGAGAATGAAGCCGATCTGTTGTTGCGGGATTACCCCCAGTTTGCGAGATGAGGACATCTCGCGTTTTTCAAGTGGGAGAGAATGTAAGATTCCTCCCCAGCCTCTCAAGATGTCCAGCATCTTCCCTGTAATCAAATCCCTCTTCAAAAATATAAAAGATCTTATTTCGACCAATTTTGGCCTAGAGAGAGAAAATCTTCTAGAGAAAGGTAATTCAGTTTTTAAATATTTTTGGATAGAAAAAAATCTCATCTTATTAAAATAAGTTCCCCTGAAACAGAAGTTCAAAAATATTTCCAGAAGGTGCATTAGAAATTAAGTATAATCTGTTCAAGAGGCCTTACCCTAGGAGTCCAGATTTTCAAAAAAAAAATTAAGGTTCCTATGGACCAATAAGATTCATCCAAATGTAGGAAGGAGATAAATAGAAGAATAAAAGGAAAATCCCCCAAAAATGAGTAAATACTCACATAAGATGAAGAGTTGGACTAAGGACACCTTAGTATGGGGGAATTCCCCTCATGAAGGAGGCGCCTATTTCACATGCTTGAATGAGTTTTAAACTACCAAATAATGAGATATTTTTATCTCTCCTCTCTCCTCTTTCAACTAGATCCCAAATAATGAGATATTTTTATCTCTCCTCTCTCCTCTTTCAACTAGATCCAAAAAGTGGACTAAACTGACCCAAAAATGGTCAAAAATTGACCAAACTGATCTGAAAAATTCTAGAATCAGTTGGCTTGGTTAGAAGCTCACTTTTTCCTATAAATAGAAGCCTTCCCCTTTGTTGAAGCTTAATAGTGTTTTTGCACTGTTACCCTACTTCTCCCAAGAGCTAGAAAACTGTGAATTTACTCATAATTCATTAGTTTTTTGACCTTCCCTCTTCTAAAGATTGGTGGCCATTCTTGTTTCCAAACAAGAGTAGAACCCTCAAACCATCAAGCCAAAGGAAAGCTCTCAAATTCCTTCGTAAGTTGGAGATTCTTCTCTTTTCTATTCATTTTATGGTTTTTTTATGGTTTTTTATGATTTTTGTCTTCTCTAAATTGAAAATGATGTTATGCCTCATTGAAAAAAAGCATTCCCCTCTCTTCTTTAGTAAATCCAACCATTCTTTATCCTAGATGAATGATTAATGGATAAAATCAAGTTTTGCATAATGTTTCTCTTAAATAAGTAGAAAATGTTTACTTTAGAATGATTTAAATACTCTTGGTGAACTTCTAATTAATTTTAGAGAGTTAAAAATTAAAAAATGGTCAGCCATACAAAGGAGGTTATGGCAAAAATTTTCAAAAATTTAGAAATAAGTATTATCTTTTATTATTCTAGAAGAGTAATCCTTATGGTTTCTATATTCTAAAAGTGTCATTTTCATGCATAAAAGATGCATTTTGATTATTTGCATAAAAAAATAATTTTTATTTTAAAAGTGTTATTTTTATCATTATTGATTTTAATGCATAAAAGTATGCATAAAAGATTTTTTTTATTATAAAAGTGTTACTTTTATCATTATTGATTTTTATGCATAAAAGATTATTTTTTAATTATAAAAGTGTTACTTTTATTATAAATTATTTTTATGCATAAACATATGCATAAAAAATATTTTTTATATTAAAAATTAGATTTTCATCATAAATGATTTTTATGCATAAAAGATATTTTTTTATATTAAAAGTGTGATTTTCATCATAAATGGTTTTTATGCATAAATGGATGCATAAAAGAAATTCTTTTATATTAAAAGAGCAATTTTTATCATAAATGATTTGTATGCATAAACATATGCATAAAAGATATTTTTTTATATTAAAAGTGTGATTTTCATCATAAAGTATTTTTTATGCATAAATGGATGCATAAAAGAAATTCTTTTATATTAAAAGAGTGATTTTTATCATAAATGATTTGTATGCATAAAAGATATTTTTTTATATTAAAAGTGTGATTTTTATCATAAATGATTTTTTATGCATAAATGGATGCATAAAAGAAATTCTTTTATATTAAAAGAGTGAATTTTATCATAAATGCTTTGTATGCATAAACATATGCATAAGTGATTTTATCATAAATGATTTTTATGCATAAACATATGCATAAAAGATATTTTTTTTATATTAAAAGTGTGATTTTCATCATAAATGATTTTTATGAATAAATGGATGCATAAAAGAAATTCTTTTATATTAAAAGAGTGATTTTTATCATAAATGATTTGTATGCATAAACATATGCATAAAAGATTTTTTTTATATTAAAAGTGTAATTTTCATCATAAATGATTTTTATGCATAAATGGATGCATAAAAGAAATTCTTTTATATTAAAAGAGTGATTTTTATCATAAATGATTTGTAAGCATAAAAGATATTTTTTTATATAAAAACTGTGATTTTCATCATAAATGATTTTTATGCATAAATGGATGCATAAAAGAAATTCTTTTATATTAAAAGAGTGATTTTTATCATAAATGATTTGTATGCATAAACATATGCATAAAAGATATTTTTTATATTAAAAGTATAATTTTCATCATAAATGATTTTTATGCATAAATGGATGCATAAAAGAAATTCTTTTATATTAAAAGAGTGATTTTTATCATAAATGATTTGTATGCATAATTATATGCAAAAAAGATATGATTTTCATCATAAATGATTTTTATGATGATAAAAGTGTGACTTTCATCATAATTAGATTTTATGCATAAATAGATGCATATAGAATGATTATATTTAAATAAGGGTTCTCTTAATCCTCTGTTTAATTTTCACAAAAATTAGAAAAATGAATAAATAGATAATCTGTGAGAAGAAATCCTACCGTTTCATTTTCACTAAGATGGTAATGAGAAAATTCAATTAAACTATCGAAGTCGGAGATCGAGATAAATGATTATTTTATTTCTCATAAGAAATTTTTGTTTTAGAAATGTGTAAGCAAATATTTGTCGAAAGAAATTTAGAAAAAGAGAAATTTAAATAGTACATTTCGAGAAAGATAGTTCAGGAAGATCCTTTCCAGACCCAAACTCTGATTCAGACTATTGACCAAGACCTAATTCCTTCATCAGTTTCAATCAAGGACGATGTGCCCAGTTCAGAAAAAATGTACTCAAAACACCCATCGAAATCTGAAACTAAATTAAGACTTTTGATTTTGATCTGAGGATCAAGTTAACAGAATTCGAGGAATTCTGTTTGGAATTCAGACCTGGATCTAGAAGTATTGGGATACAGATTTAAGATTTATTCATGGTATTCAAACAAAATCAAAACTGTAAACTTGCATAGAAACCCTGTTTTCTTAAAGGACTGTCTTACGCCAGAATGCTAGAGAGAGCATTTGGCATATATGTTTATCTAAGGGAAGTTCGGTTACAACAGCTGGCGGGGAGTGTTCGAGGGATAGCTCTCATGCGGCAAAAACCTGCCCAGGTCTTGACCAACCTGGGTATGGTGAAAAATGGTGTGCTTCCACTACGATGGGCGAGGGCCGACGAAGCGGTCCCTAAGTGAAGTACCATGACACTTAAGGAGGATCCTGGAGGGTTCTGACCAGGCGATGCACGGGCTCGCGATGCTTAGGACACCCATATGTATGTCAAGGAAGATATATATGTATGTTAACGAAATGATTAATGTAATCTGTTACTGGATCTCGCTGACCAGCTGGTCCCAAACAGAGAGTCCAGAGTGGTACTGTTTTTGTGAAACAAGGGATTGAATGGAAATTTTGAGTTATAAAATCTGTGATCATATCTGTTTTGTCAATGGATTATTTTTATATTAAAGTTTTAAAGAGGAGTGTGTGCGTATCTATTTTCTAAAGCTAAAGTTAAGAAAGGCAGTTCAATTATGGGTGGGTGAGTACTTGTTTGGATCTACCGATTCCAGTGGCAGGGTGGTGGCTAACCCATGGGCCGGATGGGGTTAGGCTAGAATCAGTGGAGTTTTAATAATCAAACTAAAAAATCTTAGGATTATGCTAGGATTCGAGTAGCTAGTTAATTCCCTGATAAAATTCTCAATTGAGTGGATCAACGGCTGTGCCTGATTTTGATTAGGAAAAAAGCGTTGAATTTACTCAAATGATCAAATTATATCAGCGATAGTTTCCTTCTATCTGGTTTATTCAGGTGAAGGATAGTTTAGAGTTGATCTCGTTAGAAAAAAAAATTTCGTTAAGAAAATTCAAAAAGATGGAATCGTCCCCGCTTTCCGGGCATGGAAAATTTTCCCGGTTTCAGTTTTCGGAGTGACCACCAGCCTAGTCTCGTGCCCGAACATTCGTGGACGAGGCCCCGAGTGAGAAACCCTGCCCCGCGCATGTGGGGGCTGCTTCCGCTGTCAGCTAACGGGAGTCTGCCGGTGCACGGAGGGGGCAGAGGGATCTCACAGAAGGTAATCCAGTAATAAAATCCATACTGATGCATTCTCACTTCATCTGGGGGATGTCTAATGGATGTAACTTCCCATGCATTTTTACTCTCTCGGCCTTGACTTTCTGTGTGACAGGTCAGACATTAACGTACATGATTAAGTACATCCTTTTTTAGACCAGGCCAAAAGAAGCTGTTCTTCATAGACATGTAGGTTTTGATGAAACCTGGATGTCCTGCAATAAGGCTGTCATGGGCTTCATTCAGAATTCGACCCTTAGTTCCCTCATCATTGGGAATGCATAGCCTACGATTATAATACATAATTCCATCATCCAGGCTGTACCCTTGAACTCGGTTCAACTCCTGTGGAGTTTTGCTTTCCTGCATAAGTAGGGTAGCAATAGGGCCAAAGAATCTATCCTGCATGATCTTCTCACTTGCTTCAATAATCAAAGGATTTGACACTACAGTAATTGCAAGCAAGGAGGCTTTTGTGTTGAGGGCATCTGCTACCACATTTTCTTTGCCTGGGCGGTACTTGATTTCAAAATCAAATTCCTGCAGGGTCTGCAGCCACCTTCTTTGGCGCATGTTGAGATCCTTCTGAGTGAAGATCCACTTTAAGCTCTGATGATCTATCATCAAAGTGAATCTTTGACCCAGTAGGTAATGTCTCCACAACTTCAGGGCATAAACTACTGAAAGTAGTTCCAGGTCGTGGACAGCATAATTCCTCTCATGCGTTCTGAGTTTTCGGGATTCACAGGCCACTTTATGACCTTCCTGCATGAGTGCACCTCCCAGGGCAAAACCACTAGCATCAGTTATTACTACCTCAAAGGGTAGAGAAAAATCTGGCAGCTTCAAAACGGGATTGGTTACCAAGGCGGTCTCTTTAGCTTATCAAAAGCACTCTGGCACCCGGCAGACCATTGAAACGGGATATTCTTCTTGAGAAGATTTGTCAGGGGGGGAGCTACGAGAGCATACTTTGGTATAAAAATTCTATACCAACCAGTTAATCCCAAGAATCCTCTAACTTCTTTCACTGTCTTTGGTTCAGGCCAATCTATGACTGCTTGGACTTTTGCGAAATCTGGAGAAATTCCATCTTTTGATACCAAAAAGCCCAAGTATTCAACATGGTCGGCAGAGAAAGTGCATTTGCTCTTTTTTGCAAAGAGTTGGTGCTTCCTTAGAATCTCAAGAACTTTTCTGACATGAGCTTCATGGTCAGAAAGGATTTGACACTACAGTAATTGCAAGCAAGGAGGCTTTTGTGCTGAGGGCATCTGCTACCACATTTTCTTTGCCTGGGCGGTACTTGATTTCAAAATCAAATTCTTGCAGGGTCTGCAACCACCTTCTTTGGCGCATGTTGAGATCCTTGTGAGTGAAGATCCACTTTAAGCTCTGATGATCTATCATCAAAGTGAATCTTTGACCCAGTAGGTAATGTCTCCACAACTTCAGGGCATAAACTACTGAAAGTAGTTCGAGGTCGTGGACAGCATAATTCCTCTCATGTGTTCTGAGTTTTTGGGATTCACAGGCCACTTTATGACCTTCCTCCATGAGTGCACCTCCCAGGGCAAAACCACTGGCATCAGTTATTACTACCTCAAAGGGTAGAGAGAAATCTCGCAGCTTCAAAATGGGATTGGTTACCAAGGCGATCTCTTCAGCTTATCAAAAGCACTCTGGCACCTGGCAGACCATTGAAACGGGATATTCTTCTTGAGAAGATTTGTCAGGGGGGAAGCTACAAGAGCATACTTTGGTATAAAAATTTCTATACCAACCAGTCAATCCCAAGAATCCTCTAACTTCTTTCACTGTCTTTGGTTCAAGCCAATCTATGACTTCTTGGACTTTTGCGGAATCTGGAGAAATTCCATCTTTTGATACCAGAAAGCCCAAGTATTCAACATGGTCTCGGCAAAGAAAGTACATTTGCTCTTTTTTGTAAAGAGTTGGTGCTTCCTTAGAATCTCAAGAACTTTTCTGACATGAGCTTCAAGAAAGGATTTGACACTACAGTAATTGCAAGCAAGGAGGCTTTTCTGCTGAGGGCATCTACTACCACATTTTCTTTGCCTGGGCGGTCCTTGCTTTCAAAATCAAATTCCTGCAGGGTCTGCATCCACCTTCTTTGGCGCATGTTGAGATCCTTGTGAGTGAAGATCCACTTTAAGCTCTGATGATCTATCATCAAAGTGAATCTTTGACCCAGTAGATAATGTCTCCACAACTTCAGGGCATAAACTACTGAAAGTAGTTCCAGGTCGTGGACAGCATAATTCCTCTCATGCGTTCTGCGTTTTTGGGATTCATAGGCCACTTTATGACCTTCCTGCATGAGTGCACCTCCCAGGGCAAAACCACTGGCATCAGTTATTACTACCTCAAAGGGTAGAGAGAAATCTGGCAGCTTCAAAATGGGATTGGTTACCAAGGCGGTCTCTTTAGCTTATCAAAAGCACTCTGGCACCCGGCAGACCATTGAAACGGGATATTCTTCTTGAGAAGATTTGTCAGGGGGGAGCTACGAGAGCATACTTTAGTAGTATAAAAATTCTATACCAACCAGTCAATCCCAAGAATCCTCTAACTTCTTTCACTGTCTTTGGTTCAGGCCAATCTATGATGTGACTGCTTGGACTTTTGCGGAATCTGGAGAAATTCCATCTTTTGATACCAGAAAGCCCAAGTATTCAACATGGTCGGCAGAGAAAGTGCATTTGCTCTTTTTTGCAAAGAGTTGGTGCTTCCTTAGAATCTCAAGAACTTTTTTGACATGAGCTTCATGGTCAGAAAGGATTTGACACTACAGTAATTGCAAGCAAGGAGGCTTTTGTGCTGAGGGCATCTGCTACCACATTTTCTTTGCCTGGGCGGTACTTGATTTCAAAATCAAATTCCTGCAGGGTCTACAACCACCTTCTTTGGCGCATGTTGAGATGAAGATCCACTTTAAGCTCTGATGATCTATCATCAAAGTGAATCTTGTGTGCCTTTGTCCAGAGTAGCCTCAGAACTCCTTCCCAGAATTGGGGCAACCAAAGAGAAAGAGTCCCGCCTCAGACTACAGCAACCAGAGCAGTCACAATTGTAGAAGTGGTGGAAGAGGAAAGAGGACAGATTTATGGTACAATTGAAAACCAAGGGCCAAATCGCCAATTCTCCGTCATTCATACTCCAGCTGAGTATCAGGGTAAGCCTTTTAAGCTTTTGATTGATTCAGGTAGTACTCATTCTTTCATTTCCCTTGGATGCTTGCGTAAGCTAGTCTTAGATCAGAAATCAGGGAAACCTATGTAAGTTGAATTGGCAAGTGGGAAGATTCTTTTCACTCACCTTGAGACAGATCGTATTCAGTTCAATCTAGATGGGAATTTAACTGACTGCTGTCAGTTCAGAGTTATACCTTTGGGAGTTTTTGACGGGATCCTTGGAATGGATTGGCTCCACAAAAATCAAGCTGACATTCACTGTCATAATGGAACCATTTTCTTCCGTGACCTTCACAGAAACAAGGTTCAAGGAATCGAAATTTCAGGATCCCCAAGTCTGCAGTTAGTAAAAGCTTCTAAGTTACTAAAAGGACTTAGAAAGAAGCAGCACATTTATCTTGGCAAAATGAATCCGATAGACTCAAAGTTAAAAGCTAAAGAACCTGAATGGTTAAGTGATTATGATGATTTATTCCCAGCAGAGCTAACGGAGATGCCTCCAATTCGAGAAATAGATCATGTGATAGAATTGACCCCCGGAGCTCAGCTTGTAGCCTTGCGCACGTACAAAATGCCAGTTCCTAAAGCCATCAAACTCAAGGAATAGCTTAGACCCAGTGTTTCACCTTGGGGTGCGCCAGTTCTCTCTCAGAAAAAGAAAGATGGAACGCTAAGACTCTGTGTGGACTACAGAGATCTCAATCAGCTGACAGTTAAGAATAAGTATCCTATCCCCAGAATTGATGAGCTTCTGGACAGGCTAAGATCTTCACAAAGATAGATCTCCAATCAGGATATTATCAGATCAGGATTAATGAGCAAGATATCCCAAAGACAGCCATCAATACTCGATATGGGCATTATGAATTCAATACTCGATATGGGCATTATGAATTCAATGTCATGCCCTTTGGATTGACAAATTCCCCAGCTACATTCAATCGCTTAATGCAAGGCATTCTCAGAGAATACTTGGATGATTTTGTTCTTGTTTTCTTTGATGATATTCTGATTTACTCAAAGAATGCAGCTGACCATGAAGCTCATGTCAAAAAAGTTCTTGAGATTCTAAGGAAGCACCAACTCTTTGCAAAAAAGAGCAAATGCACTTTCTCTGCCGACCATGTTGAATACTTGGGCTTTCTGGTATCAAAAGATGGAATTTCTCCAGATTTCAAAGTCCAAGCAGTCATAGATTGGCCTGAACCAAAGACAGTGAAAGAAGTTAGAGGATTCTTGGGATTGACTGGTTGGTATAGAATTTTTATACTACTAAAGTATGCTCTCGTAGCTCCCCCCTGACAAATCTTCTCAAGAAGAATATCCCGTTTCAATGGTCTGCCGGGTGCCAGAGTGCTTTTGATAAGCTGAAGAGACCGCCTTGGTAACCAATCCCATTTTGAAGCTGCCAGATTTCTCTCTACCCTTTGAGGTAGTAATAACTGATGCCAGTGGTTTTGCCCTGGGATGTGCACTCATGCAGGAAGGTCATTAAGTGGCATGTGAATCCCGAAAACTCAGAACGCATGAGAAGAATTATGCAGTCCACGACCTGGAACTACTTTCAGTAGTTTATGCCCTGAAGTTGTGGAGACTACCTATTGGGTCAAAGATTCACTTTGATGATAGATCATCAGAGCTTAAAGTGGATCTTCACTCAGAAGGATCTCAACATGCACCAAAGAAGGTGGATGCAGACCCTGCAGGAATTTGATTTTGAAATCAAGGACCGCCCAGGCAAAGAAAATGTGGTAGCAGATGCCCTTAGCAGAAAAGCCTCCTTGCTTGCAATTACTGTAGTGTCAAATCCTTTCTGACCATGAAGCTCATGTCAGAAAAGTTCTTGAGATTCTAAGGAAGCACCAACTCTTTGCAAAAAAGAGCAAATGAACTTTCTTTGCCGAGACCATGTTGAATACTTGGGCTTTCTGGTATCAAAAGATGGAATTTCTCCAGATTTCGCAAAAGTCCAAGCAGTCATAGATTGATTGGCTTGAACCAAAGACAGTGAAAGAAGTTAGAGGATTCTTGGGATTGACTGGTTGGTATAGAAATTTTTATACCAAAGTATGCTCTCGTAGCTTCCCCCCTGACAAATCTTCTCAAGAAGAATATCCCGTTTCAATGGTCTGCCAGGTGCCAGAGTGCTTTTGATAAGCTGAAGAGACCGCCTTGGTAACCAATCTCATTTTGAAGCTGCCAGATTTCTCTCTACCCTTTGAGGTAGTAATAACTGATGCCAGTGGTTTTGCCCTGGGAGGTGCACTCATGCCAGGAAGGTCATAAAGTGGCCTGTGAATCTCGAAAACTCAGAACGCATGAGAGGAATTATGCTGTCCATGACCTGGAACTACTTTCAGTAGTTTATGCCCTGAAGTTGTGGAGACATTACCTACTAGGTCGGCTAAGCTGGAGTTCTCTTGGGATTTCCTTGATTTGGGCGAGATGGACCTTGATTTGATTGATAGGAAGGGGTTGGTCTCTGCACTCTCGGTCCTTGACTTCCCTGTCCCCTTGACATGGCAGGAGTCGGGCAATCTTTCAGCTGGTGACTGGCATCCAAAACACCGGTTCTCACTTTTGAGCTCATCCCTCTGAATCCTTGAAATAGGTGGGGCTCCTAAGAAATTATTCTGGGGGAAGGGTCTTCCTTCACTTCTAAATCTTCTCGCATCCTAATTTTGACCTTGCTACCTCTTTGGGGGAGGAAAGTTTGAAGTACTTCGTGGGGTTTGGAATCTTTTAAAGTTAGAGGATGCAGGCTTTGGCGGGACCTTAACTACAAAGGCTTTGGCAAAGTCCTTTGCCATTCTTACTGCTTTGGCCATTGAGACAGGTTTGGCATTCTTTACTAAGGTGTCCAATGGTTCGTTCATTCCTCGAATGAATCTGGCCATCAGCTGCTCTTCATCCAATTGTGGAGAATATTTGAGGAGAAGGGCAAAAGCTTGATGTACTCTTCAATTGTCCGGCTATCCTGATTTAGTTCCAAGAACTCGTTCATTTTAGTTTCAAGGAAGCCCGGAGGACAAAACCTCTTTCTGAGGTAAGCTTTAAGATCGGTCCAAGTCTGTGTATTCCGGTCGAGACAGTTAGTCTTGCAGTGATTCTTCCAAGTGACCCTGGCCGTTTCCACAATCTTTAACCTGGCGAGAGCCATCTTGCTTCTCTCATTGTAGCCAGTTACATCAAAGTATTCCTCCATTGCCTCAATCCACGTTTCCACTACTTCACCTAACTGCTCCCCTTCACCCTTGAAGGGACCAGGTTGGGATCTGTGCAGGGCTTTTCGAACATCCGGATCTAACTCTTCGTCATCGGTTAGAGGATCCGGTTGCCTTGCACCACCACGGGCCGCGTGCCTCATGACTCTGACAAAACGAGATTTTCGTCAACTTAACTTTGACAACATAATTATGATTATTTAATCTTTGCGATTTATTTTTTTAACAGATGATTATTTCATCATACTTCATGAAATAAGATTAACCATATTCACAATCATGAAAACAATTTGGAATATTTTTACAAAACATCATTTATTATCAAAAGTTTTTGATACATAGAGTATCACGGCTCCCCTAAATCACTGTCTAAAACGTATACGCATAAAGAAGTGAAATTGCAAAGGAGACATGCCATGGTACACACGATTCATTACAGAAAGAGGTGTTGTAATTCTACTTCTAGGGATAAAGCAGCTAAGAAGCCTAAAAACTCGGCATGAAATTCTGAAGTTCCTGGGATGAATGATCAAAGAGTTGAACATGCTGAACAAGCCCTAGCCTTATCAGAATCGTGGCTAAGAAAATATTTTGCCTGAGCCTCTTATGCTGTTTGGTACTGACTTAAATACATCGTCCTCCACCACAGAACCACTTATACCGACGTTGCTCAAGAGGATCAGGAAAGTAAAGACTCTCAAAATGACGTGCGAGTCTCACTCTGCTTACTCGGGTCGTAGCCTCCATCTATAAATTCCAATTCAATTTATGAGTTTTCAATTTTTGAAGTTCCTTCAAGATAATATTAACAAGCGAAAACATTATTTTCCAGATTTACTTTAAAATCTGATGTTGTTACGTAAATTTACAACAGCGCTCTGATACCAACTATGAGATCCCACTGCCCCCTCTGCGCATCAGATTCCCGGATGGTAGCAGCGGAAGTAACTTCCTCTTGCGCGGGGCAGGATTTCTCACTCGAGGCCTCGCCCTTGAATGTCCGGGCACGAGACTAAGCTGGTGGTCATTCCGAAAATGGAAACCGAGACTAAGCTGGTGGTCATTCCGAAAATGGAAACCGAGACTAAGCTGGTAGTCATTCCGAAAATGGAAACCGAGAAAATTTTCCATGCCTGAAAAGCAGGGACGATTCCACCATTTTTATTTTCTTAACGAATTCTTTTAACGAGATTAAGATACTGAACTACCTTCATCTGATAAAATCAGATAGAAGGGAAACTATTATAGACTTAACTTTGAAGGAATCAATGCTTTTTTCCTAATTGAATCAGGCACAACCGTTGATCTATTCATTTGAGAAGTCTTCAGGTTATTATTTAACTATTCAAGTTCTAAGCGTATTCCTATTGATCAATTTATTATTAAAACTAAACTGATTCTAGCCTAACCCCATCCGGCCCATGGGTTAGCCACCACCCAACCACTGGAATAGTAGAACCAGACAAGTACTCACCCACCCATAATTGAAAGCCTTTCTTAACTTTTGCTTTAGAATACAGATACTCACACACTCCTCTTTAAACTTTAATTTAAAAAAACAATACATTGACAAACAATTACTGGTTACAGATGTCATAACTCAAAATTTCAATTCAATCCTTGTTTCTCACAAAACAGTATCACTCTGGACTCTCCGTTGAGACTAGCGGGTCAGCAAACGAGATCCAGTATAACAGATTACAATAGTTTTCTCGTCATCATTCATATATACATCTTCCACGACATACGCATGGGTGTCCTAAGCACCACGAGCCCGTGCATCGCCTAGTCAGAACCCTCCAGGATCCTCCTTAGGTGTCCTGGCACTTCACTCAGGGGACCGCTTCGTCGGCCCTCGCCCATCGTACCAAAAGCACACCATTTTACACCATACCCAGGCTAACCTAGGCAGGTTTTTGCCACGTGAGCTGTCCTTTGAACACTCCCTGTGCCAACTGTTGCAATTCAGAAAACCTATCGAAGTCAGAATTTTAGATAAATGATTAATTTATTCCTCATAGGGATTCGTGACTAGTTTTGAATTCAGTTAAGCAAAATACTCAATGAATGAAATTCAGTAAAGAAGTAATTGAAATATTACCCTTCGAGAAAGAAAGTTCAAGGAGAACCTTTCTATACTCAAACCCTGAACCAGACTATGACCAAGACATAACTCCGTGAGTTTCAAGAAATGACGATGTGACCAGTTCAGTAATCTACACTCAAATCACCCATCGAATCTGAAACTAAAATGAGACCTTTGATTTTGATCTGAGGATCAAGAATTCAGAATTCGAGGAATTCTGCTTGGGAATCCAAACCTGTGATCTAGAAGTCTTGGGATATGGAATTAAGATATACTCATTGTATTCAAAAGAAAATCAAAACCGAAAACTTGCATAGAAACCTTGTTTTCTTAAAGGACTGTCTTACGCCAAAATGCTGGAGGGAGCATTTGGTATATGTGTTTTTCTAAGGGAGATTTTTCTCATTACCATCCTAGAGAATATGAAACGGTAGAATTTTCTTTCACAGAGTATTTACTTATTCATTTACCAATATTCATGGGATTTAAACAAAGGATTAAAGATAACTCTTGTTTTGATATAAAAATTCTGTATGCATCTATTTATGCATAAAATCCAACTTCTATGGAAATAACACTTTTATTTAAAAGAAAATCCTTTTATGCATCTATTTATGCATAAAAATCAATATTGATGAAAGTAATAATAGAAAATTCTTTTATGCATAAAAATCAATATTGATGAAAGTAACACTTTTATAATTAAAAAAAATATTCTTTTATGCATAAAAATTCATTTTGATGAAAGTAACATTTTTATAATAAAAGAATATTCTTTTATGCATCTATTTATGCATAAAAATCAATATTGATGAAAGTAAAACTTTTATAATAAAAAAATATTCTTTTATGCATCTATTTATGCATAAAAATCCATTTTGATGAAAGTAACACTTTTATAATAAAAACATATTCTTTTATGCATCTATTTATGCATTAAAAATCAATATTGATGAAAGTAACACTTTTATAATAAAAAAATATTCTTTTATGCATCTATTTATGCATAAAAATCCATTTTGATGAAAGTAACACTTTTATAATAAAAATTCTCTTTTATGCATCTATTTATGCATAAAAATCCATTTTGATGAAAGTAACACTTTAATAATTAAAAAATATTCTTTTACGTATCTATTATGCATAAAAATCAATATTGATGAAAGTAACACTTTTGTAATTAAAAAAAATTAACCAATATGCATCTTTCTATGCATAGAATTTATATCTAATGAAAATCACTCTTTTATAATAATAAAAATAACCAATATGCATCTTTCTATGCATAGAATTTAAATCTAATGGAAATAACACTTTCAGAATAAATAAATTTCTACTTCTATGCATAGAATGAAAATGACACTTTTAGATACACAAACAATAGGGATTATTCTTTTAGAATAATAAAAGATGAAACTTATTTCACAAAATTTTAGAAAATTTTGCCATAACCTCCTTTGTGTATGGCTAACCATTTTTCAATTTTTTCTATCTTAAAATTACTTAAAATTTATCCCCAAATGGTTTTAAGCACTCTAAACTAATCAAATTTCACTTTTAAAAAAGAAACAATATGAAAAGTTTTAAGCATTCTAAACTAATCAAATTTCACTTTTAAAAAAGAAACAATATGAAAAGTTTAATTCCAACTATTAGATCACTTAACTAGGATAAAGAAGGGCTGATTTTAAGAATGAGAGAGGGGGAAAGCCTTTCCAACAAGGCATAGCATCCATTTATCATTTCAAACAAAACAAAAATTAGAAAACCATTGAAAGAATAAAGAAAAATATAAGATTTCTAACTTACATGAATTCTGGGAGCTTTCCTTTGGCTTGATGGTTTGAGGGATCTACTCTTGTTTGCAACAAGAGTGGCCACCAAATCTTTAGAAGAGGGAATGGTCAAAAACTAGTGAATTATTAAGAAATTCACAGTTCTTGGCTTTGGGAGGAGGAGTAGAGTAACAGTGCATAAAACACTATTAAGCTTCAACAAAGGGGGAGGCTTCTATTTATAGGAAAAAGTGGTCAATTTTTGACCATTTGTAGGTCAGTTTAGCTTACTTTTTGGAACTAGACTTGAATTAGGAGAGAGGAGAGATGAAATATCTCAATTTTTGATAATTTAAAACTCCACCACACGTGAAATCATGAGGGGGGAATTCCCATTGTGAGGTGTCAAAAATCCATTTTTTTAGTATTTCCTTTGGTCCTTAGTCCACCTTCATCTTATGTGAGTATTTACTCATTTTCGGGGGGATTTTCTTTATTTCTTCTATTTATCTTCTCCACACATTTGGATGAATCTGATTGGCCCCTCAAAACCTTAATTTAAAATTTTCAAAAAATCTGGACCCCTAGGATAAGGCCTCTTGAACACATTATACTTGATTTCTAATGCACCTTCTGAAAATCTTTTTGAACTTTTGTTTCAGGGGAACTTATTTTAATAAGAAGAGATATTTTTCCATCCCAAAATATTCAAAATTTGAATAACCTCTCTCTAGAATACAGGTAGAAACAAGATCTTTTATATTTCTGAAGAGGGATTTGATTACAGGGGAAGATGCTGGACATCTTGAGAGGCTAGGGAGGAATCTTACAAAAGCAAAAGATGTGTTATGGATGATTGCATGGTAGCATGAAAACACCCATAACCATCTCATCTTCTAACCCTAAGCCGCATGCTATACAAGAACCCACAATGTTTGTCTTCCTTTCTGATCCCCTGGGTCTAGGAGGTGTCGGCAACAACTGAGGGGCTTTACCCTGTTGTTGCAGCAGAGACACACCATGGTTAACAAAGGTCTCGTGCTCTTTAAGGCCTTCCAGAAGCATGAATTTGTGTTGCGGCTTTTCCTGCATTTCCAATTAAGCACAAAATCAGTTCACATGTTGAGAATTTGAGGTAAAGTGTAGATAAAGTTGTGGTGTTAACCTCAAGAGCTACAACTACATCCTGGTTTGACGTGTCATCCTATGCAACACCAAGAACACTTAAAATGTGTGTATTTGCATCTATGACAGCCTACAACTTCACACGCCTCTCCTCAGGGGCACATCACCACTTGCTTCAAGTGTATGCAATTCCTGTCGTGAGGTGAGCGTAGAAGATCTTCCTCTTTTGACGAAGAGTTTGATGCATGTGTTGCCGTGCCATCTTCCGAACCACTTTGATGCATGTGTTGTCGTGCCATCTTCTGAACCACTTTTGATAACTACCTGACTGTCTCCCTTGCCGATCTTTGTGGTTTTCTTCTTCAAGCGTCTAGTTGCTTGTGCTTATTCAGGGACATTCTTTGAGGATAAGAACTTTGCTTATCTCCCTGGTCTCATAAGGTAGATGCCTTTGCTATACAACATGAACTGTGGCTCTCTGTCTATTTTGTAAACGGGTTATAGCATTGAGTGGGACTGTGTGGATGAAGACATCTCTTACACTCAGCAGGTTAATGCTGGTGCTGCTTGGATTAGCTTCATGAGCCTTCTCCGTTGTTCTAGGTCTTAGCGGATATGGTCAATTCCACACCCAATGCATAAGGGAGTTAATGCGGGAGCACCTACAGAGGTACTTGCCATCCCTTTCTTGTAGGATATTCTTAGGTGTTGCAAAAAGGAATCGGCCTTTGAAGAAACCTTCAAATCCACTCGTGCTTGTTCCAAATCCTTGGAGATATCCGCTATTTCACCTTCCTTCATTTTGATTTGCACACTGGCCAACACTTAGGTGCCTTGGATGAACCACCTATATACTTATTAACTGTTTCACCCTCAATGATATGCGAAGCCCTTTGTTTTTTTTCACACGATTAACTGAGTTCTCAGCCACCATTGCCCAAGAAACCTGGTGTGCAGTCTTGTCGGTTGCCAACTGTACCGACCAATAATTTTCAAAAGCAAACGCCTTTGCAAACCATGTTGCAATCTCACCATTTAATTACAGGTGGCTCCTAGTACACCATCTTATATAGCATCATGAACTTGTTGTAAAACTCCGGTCGAATTTTTCTAAGCTTCACCTTCTGGCCTCTTATTTACAACACTGTAAATAAACATATCCAATCTTTCTCTGGAATATCCAACAAGTGTGGGAAGTCCACTCCAATCAAACTTTCACTGTAAAGAAACATATCCAATCTTTCTCTGGAATATCCAACAAGTGTGGGCAGTCCACTCCAATCAAACTAAGCCCGTATAATTCATGAAAGTCATGTCATGTGATGCACACTTTTTCATGCTTGATTTTGGTGTATGGAGGTGGCACCCACCTGACATAATCAGTAAGCAAATAATTAGTTGAGAGAGCCAATCTCTTAATAGCTTGAATGACAAGCCACATAGTAGTTCTTGAGCCAATCTATTAGCAGCAACCCATGCTTGAATGATAAGGAAATCAATGAAGAAACAAAGGACCATGTTAAGTTGACATCAAGAGCAGAGATCATCTTAATGGTGAGGCACATTGCTGACACCTGATTAGCATACCTTAGGGCCATTAGCTAAGGAGATGTTCCAATAGCAGAGGATACCTATGCATGCCACACAAGTCCACTCATCATGATTGATGTTTGAGGCTACGTACACACTGTTTTTTATTTGGTGGAGAAGGAAGGCGATGAAAACCTGACACAACAAGTGCACGATACAGCAACAAACACACGTCACTTCTTGTTTCACCTGCATACAAAGGAACCATGGCAACATCATCTGCTAAGACATGCATGCATCCATGTCTCATGTACCCTAAGCTCTTGATAACCCTACACTTCTTTTTTCACTTGCATACAAAGGAACCATGGCAACATCATCTGGCTAAGGCGTACATGCATCCTTGCTTAATGTGTCTCATGTACCCTTCTAAGCTCTTGATAACCCTACACTTCTTGTTTCACCTGCATACAAAAGAACCACAGCAACATCATCTACTAAGACGTACATGCATCCTTGCTTAAGACAAGTGAACTTCTTCATCAAAACCCACAAGTTGAGATCACACAAATCATTCATCTGAATCAATAGCTCATATTGTATCTTACATTTTGTTGTGACTTGTACAATGTCTATACTGTTAACAATCTAAAAATGGGATTGGTCATGGTGATAAACAATGATTAAGCAACATAATTAAGGTGGATTAAATCATAAAAACTCCATAACTAGAGAGAGAGAGATTGCACACTCAATTCTATTCACTTGCATATCACAATGAACCATACAATGATATAGGCTTTCTAGCCTTATCTCACTTTACACATCATCATCCATGTGGCAACTCCTTTTCCATTTTTTTGGTCAACTCTCACACACCATGCAATATTACATGTGGCATTCTTATCTTGCCATAATATCTTGCACCTCTAGGGTGCTTTCCCACATACACACAACACCGCGATTACATCTCTCAACACCCCCTCTTAATCGAGGTGTTCCACAACTCACCCATCACCCATATCAATGTAGCATTGCACAAACGCAATCGCTATTTCTCTTTCAACACCCCCTCTTAATCGAGGTGTTCCACAACTCACCCATCATCCATCACCCATATCAATGTAGCATTGCACAAACGCAATCGTTACCTCTCAACACTCCCCCTCAATGATATATTGGAGTGTCCATCAACCAATCATGTGTGCGCGTGTCTACCATCTTAGACACCTAGTCCATTTTGAGCCGACTCGCTCACAGCGGAACCACTGAGTGAACATGAAAGTTCGGGTGGGAACCAACCCATGCGCATGCACCTCACACGTGCATCGCTCTTGCACACATCACACAACAGCCATTTCGAGCTTCTAGGTGAGCTCGGGCAGGGCGACCCTCATACCATGGGTAAAAAATACAATGCCTTTTTTTTGCCAAAGCCAGGCAGGGAACCCAATATAAAAAATCATCGGCTTTGTATTAGTGAAACTGACATTTTCCCACTATTTCAGGTTGATACTTTTGCTTCTTAAAAACATGTGAATGAGCCTTACAAAAAATGTGTGTGCCAATCTTCCCTTAAGAGTTAAGACCTTTATCTTATGTTTTTTTTTTCTTTTTAAAGAAAAAAACATGAGGCATCCATTCGCCCTGCAAGCTATCTGCGTTAATGCGCTTCTGTGCGCCGACGAGTCGATTCTGCTGCAGTCGTCAGGTTCCCTGACACACATAGGGTCTTCTTCTCTTTCCTCTCGACTGCTTCTGCACAGCAGTTATGGCGGTCTCCTTCCTCTCTCGACTGCTTCTCTCCCCGGCTACCTCTGTTTCTACATCTTCAATGATTCTGCTGCTTGTGCTAATGCTTATAGCGCTGAGCATCCTTCAAATGTTGCCGTTGATGCCTGCTTTCTTCTTGCAGTGCATTGCATTAATTTTATCCTGCACACGACTCCTTGCTCCAGGCTCCGTCTCTTGCGACCTCCTCATTGCTATTTTGGCCTCCCTCACAACCGACCTTCGCGCGATGAACAAGCCTTGATGGCGTTTCTTGCCAGGCTCCTTGCGATGCCCAGAGTGAGCTGGCCCGCCAACTCCAGCGTGTGTACTTGGCAAGGGGTGGTTTGCAGCTTTACTCAGCCCCCCGCCTGCGTGCAGACCCTCTGCCTTTCGGCTTTCCTGATGCTGGTGATTGTAATGGCAGCTTTTGGCGTTGCCTCTTTGTTCACAGACCTCTTTCTAGTCGTGGATTTTGACGCTGCTTCCTGCACTAGCCACCAGTCTTCACCTTCACTTGACTGCAACTTGTAGCTCTGCCATGGCTATCTCTTTCCAGCGTTGATGTATCATGGCAATCATTCCTCTATAGGTTGCCTCCTACATGCTGCTGTGGGTTTGCTTTCTCAGCTCTGCTGCTTCTATTATAGCAATATCTCCACAGGCTTTTCAAAGCCTTCCATTTGCTGCAATTTTGCTAATCCCTTCACAAGGTTCACTCTTGGCCTAATCCAAGGCCGCTAGCCATCCAAAGCTCCCCATTGAGCTCACAGCTTACATGCTCCTTCTCTTTGCATGCTGAACCTTTAAGGGTGCTTTTCACATGGTCTCTCAAATGAAACCATAGGTGCATAAACATGTGGAAACTGCCAAGGTTTCCATCCCCTTCTTTGCTCTCCTTCATTGAGCAAACATTCACAAGTGCATCCTCTTCTTGATGCACACACATGTGAACTCCATTGAGTTCACCATCTCACTTGCCATCATCTTGACAAGCATGCACCTCCACACAAGATTCATGGGATACACAAATCCCATACATAGCAACCCTTCATAGAGCATTCTTCCATGCTCAAACACAAAACTTTGAGGCAAAAACTTCACAAAACCAACCTTCTTAAGGCATAATCAGTAGCATATCTTCTCTTGGCAGCTTTTCCTTGACTATGATGAAGACCCCATAGCCTTCATAATGCTGAAAAAACCTCAGCATCCTTCTCAATCTTTGAACCTTCCCCCTTAAAGGAGGGAGGTTACATTTGCTTGAGCAGGAGCTTCTTCTCCTGGACATCCGTATATAATGCATTGGGGAGTGGAGGCTGATTGTCCTGGTCATTATCTCTCGTAAAATTAAATTTTAGGATTACAAGACTCATACTTTACATTACACACGTGCTTTTAAAAGTAAAACTTTTGAAATCATTTTATTTCTCAAATATTTACAAGGACAAGTTTTATTACAAAGATTTGAGACTAATATAATTAGTCTTATTCATCATAAAAGAAAAATCCTAGGCTCAACTAGACATGAGACTAGAGCAGTCCACATAGGTGAAATATGGGGGTTCCGTCGTAGTTTCTAAGACACAGATGTTGAAATATGCAAGTGAATGGGTGTGTGCGAGAACAAGTCCTTAGCAAGAGACTGTAAAAGGGAGTCTGTCATTGAGTGGGTAGCAGTGAAAAGGTGAGAGAATCAGGGGTAGCATGAGTGAATATAGGGGTGTGGAAAGATTCTAGGAAAAGGTGCCCCCCAGCAGATGTAGGAGAGGTGGCACAAATCAAGGAAAAATCAGTGGATTAGATGCTTGGCATCTTGTGGATGTAAAACCTATAAATTGAGGCATTGGCCTAATGAGAATTTGCTGGTTTTTTAGTATCCATGCCTACATTATCATATTAGGTTAATTTCTCACTAATCTCATCTTAATCATCATCTAATCACTTGATAATTATGTTGATTCTTGCATTTGATCCACCATAGCTCATCACATTGCTGCAAATTCAACATGATATCACATTGAGGAGCTCTACTAGAGCAAGAGAACAAAGTCAAAGAGAAGAAAGGGCTGGACCCAATAACTGGAGAGGAGAAAGCATTCTACACCCAAGGAGGCCTCACACGAGGACGAGGACGAGGATGAGGAAGAGGCAGAGGAGGAGGAAGGACCTTCACTTCCCACAACTGTGGGAAGCCATGACACATGGATAGAGACTGCTACTATAGGAAACCAAATGAAGAAGAATCGACATCGGCAAACTTCATGTGGAGACTCCTAAGGTAGAGGAGTCACATCTTTTATGAGAGAGAAACCCCACAACATCTTTTATGAGAGAGAAAGAGAGAGAAACCCCACAACCCAATGTAACCTACCCCAACAGAGTAAAATCGCCTATGAGCCACCGATGATGTAGGCCATGTGGTAGATATATGTGTGAGCACTTTAGTCAAGGTCACAAGCACTTGTAGTAGCCTTGGACGCATAGAGAGAGAGTGTCAAGGACTATGAGTTAGGGACTTGAGGCACTGGTCACAGGCTACCAAGTAAGAGGGAAACTTGGTATAGGGTCCAGGTGTGCTAGAGTTATTCACTTGAGGGGAGGTGTTGAAATATGCAAGTGAATGGGTGTGTGCGAGAACAAGCCCTTAGCAAGAGATTGTAAAAGGGAGTCTGTAATTGAGTGGGTAGCAATGAAAAAGTGAGAGGAATCTACTGATGAGAGAATCAAGGGTAGCATGAGTGAATATAGGGGTGTGGAAAGATTCTAGGAAAAGGTGCCGTCCCTAGATGTAGGGGAGGTGGCACAAATCAAGGAGAAATCATTAGGATTAGATGCTTGGCATCTTGTGGATGTAAAACCTATAAATTGAGGCATTGGCCTAATGAGAACTTGCTGGTTTTTGAGTATCCATGACTACATTATCCTATTAGATTAATTACTCAAAACGAATCTCGTCTTAATCATCATCTAATCACTTGCAAATTATGTTGATTCTTGCATTTGATCCACTAAAGCTCATCACATTGTTGTAAATTCAACAACGGAAGACTCACAGTAAGGGTGGTAGACTCTGGATTGGGTTGTGTCCCAAAACGGCTACCCTGTCTCGACGGGTAAGACCTACATTACTTGGTCGTATACCAAGCGGTCCTGTGGTATGTGATTCCTATTTATGGTCACGGAACTGTCAGGCCTGGGAGTACCCATGGACCAAAATAAACAGACCATCTTCAACTTTTTGATCCAACGAATCTGCTTTAAATTGGTGGTGATGTTCCTAGTTTGGTTTGCCCTGATGAAAAAATACCTCGACCCGCGATTCCAAATGTGATCTCTACCCCACACTCTTTGGATACAAAAGGTATGAGGGAGGGACAATCTCTCAAGTATATGCACCATAGTATCACGAAACTCGAAATTTGAAGAGAGACATGCCGTTTGGAAGATGCACTGGAAGACTAAGAATCTTGAGTAGGCATCACCCTCTTCCCACAATCATTCAAATCACCAATTCAAATTATTCTAGTAAGTTATTCTTAAATCAACTCAGGTAATTTCCTACTTGTCGACACCTTGATCATGTAAGTATACAACGATACGATTAGTAGGTATGACCTAGTTCTATCTGACAAGAGAAGCGTGGTCTTTTTAAAGGATTTCTAAAATCAAACCACTCCTAGAGTGATCAACTTTAACTCAGACAACCTCTATTCTTAACTTCTAGAAACAACACTTTTTTGCTCATCTATCCAGGCGGAGAGAAGATATACATGTACTTCTTAATTCAATCAAGATAACAATTTACAAACTAAACTCTAGAATATGACAAATTTCATCACTTTTCTTGAGAAAATAACAATTTCACAAAAATTTTGGTATAAAGAAAAGTGGCATCTTCTTTTCTTAATTTCTTTAAAGTTAACATTAAAGATTTTAAAAAATCTCCTTTTAACCTAGTCATTATTTCTTTGTGGGGCTCCCAAGGGGAGAGATGGGGTGGCATCTGGAGCAACCTCTCTAGACTCATTGATGTGTGCGTCTCTCGAGGTGATATTTTGGTGCTTTTGTGAAGGAGCCATTCTGCCCGCCTTTTTGTAGCCCGCAATGTCACGAATCCAATGCTTTAGCCAGATCACAAATCAGAGCTTGTTTTCTCAAGTTATGAGCAAAAAACCCCTAGGTTTGAATCACCTCTAAGAGGCTAAAAGCCCTTACGAAAGTCACCGCTAATGGGGGAAAGGTGTCCTTAAACTGGATTTGCAAGGAGAAGGCTACAGGTAGAGGGAGAGGAGGGGGAGTCCTCCCTTAAGTCTATTCACATGGGGGGGAGGAGCTAAGGACACTCTACCCTCAAGGGTGAGAGGAGGCAAGAAATATTCTGCAGAGGGCTTACTTTGATGGGTAAAAATGGCTTGCTGGAAGAGGGATGGAGGGTTGTCACTACAATACGGGTACAGTACTGCACAGAGTGCCGAGTGTAGACTGCCGGGTACAGGCGGTGTGCAGAGTAACGGGTACAAGCAAAGCAGGGTGCAGGGGTGTCTCGACCACAAGATACTGGGGGTTTTATATAGATGCAGGTACGTAGACGAGTGCAGGGAAAGGGAGAGCAAGGCGTGGGTGCAAAGGATGGTGTACATTGAAAGTACACCAACCTGTGGCTTGCATGGGCTTGGGGAAAGGAATGGTACCTGTGCATGGGCAAAAGCTATGGTACGCATGTACCTTCCGAGTCAGAGGCAGCATGGGCGTCCACGTGGCGGTCTATGTGGACCTTACAGTAGGGCGGTTGGGGCCTTTGGTCCTTGCATGGGCACTGTACGGGCACTCGAGTGTGTGTACGATATCTTTTTGGGGCGAGGATCCCTAATTTGGGGCACTGGCATCGATATGCGTACTGGAGCGCCCGACGGTGCGGGAAAAATTTTTTGGCAAAAATGTCCAGCGTGTCTCCCTAGTCGTAAGGGTGCTAACCGCTTGCAATCGGACACCCAGCCGTAAGGGTGCTAACCGCTTGCAATCGGACACCCAGTCATGCATTTATTAAGGTTTAAGTTTATTGTATTTTAACTAAAAATAACTTGAAATTTACGTATAGGCTCGATCCAGTGTCCGTTTTGGATGCTATAAAATCCTATATTAGGGTAGAATCATGTGCAGATTTTGAATTTGGACTCAGAATTCTAAGATTCTAAGTGGAAACATCTTATTTATTAAAATTATTGATTTTTACATAACAAAAGACCATAAATTCATGGGTATGTATTATTATTGAAGATGGGCATGTTATAAATCTTTTTTGGGGGCTCTGTTGTTGTGGTTGTTCTTCCAAATTTTGTTGCTCCACCCTTTTTGGGCTTCCTGGACTTGGACTGTGCACAGCTTCTAGCTCTTGGCACTCCTTTTCTTGGTCCAAATTATTCTTGAACCGTAACACTTCCTCTTGCTCGTGTGGTGTTGTAGAAGTTTTCGCACTATCTTCATGGTTGAAACGGTGCGAGACACTCCCAGCTGCAAGCTTTCTAGAGGATTTCTTTTGGAAGGCATTACTTTTCTCCATTCTTAGGTTCACAACCATGCGAAAGGCATGCCTGAATCCGTTTTTATTGGTTGAATTATGTGGTGAAAGGTTCTCCGCATTGACTTTCCTAGAAAATTCCCTCCATGTTATAGCTTCCCGCAGACTTGTTTTGTGATTTTATTTTTAGCAAGATTAGTTTATGCGGAGCCAGAACTTTCTTTTTCCTTAGCTTGAAGGTAGAGAATGCTACTCATCAGCAAAGATTTTTCGCTTCGCCGCACAATTTTCCAAAGGAAATATTCCCGGCCTAGTCATGGTGGAGGTTTCCCTCAATAGGGAGTTTTCCAGCCGCCGCAAAGGTTCCCAGCAAGATCGCCAGGTGTTTCTCGTTGATTTTCCTCTTAATAGATTTACTCTCTGTTATACATTTTTAAAAGGTTTTGCTATGAAAAATGGCCAAAAATAGCCTTCAAATTAAAATCTACCAAGCACTAATTTGAGGCATTTAAAAATCAATCCAAAAACATTTAGCTCATTACATCCATTGTCAGGACATTTAAGACACTTGGAGAAGAAATTCAAATTTAAAAGCACAACAATTAGAGCATAACATGGACTTGCACAAATTAAAAGCATAAACCTTAATAAACAAAATTAAATAGACAAGAGAGCTTAGAGAATAAGAAAGAGATCACCATCAACACAAGATTGGGTTGAATCTCTCCTAGATAAGTGTGGCCCTTGTACCACTCACCCATATTTATATGTATTAAAAGCTTGCTTTTCAAAAAAATAACACCAAAAATAAAGCATAGGTGTTTTTGAGATTTTGAGCATAAAAGCTCTTACAAAAATATAGCAAGCTATACATATAAAGTCTTAGGCCTACCAAAAGTATAAAATACTAATTGGTATATACAAAGGTTTGAGGCAAGCCTTATAAAAAATACTAATACCAAAATATGAAACCATACTATGTGTTCACAGGTCCAACACATGTTCCACCCATAGATTAACACATAATCCACCACTTAATCATCACATATATCCAAAATAATATTAGTCAGCACACACAGCTATTTAAACACATAAATCCTTATTATATTGTACCAATGAAGAGAACTCCACTGTTTACGATGGTTGTTTTAGGAGCTTCTGGTGAACACGGGAGCACCCAAGTGTGTGGAACCGGAGTGGGGTAGTGGACGGTACATACATTCATGTCACACGTGGTGGGCGCATGCACCCATCTCATGAACGACGGGAGGTCGGCTAGTAGGGTTGCATGCTCGAGATGGCAAGTCTTTGGCAACAAGGGTGGTGGTAGAAACGGTGAGCGAATTGGGGGACTGGGAGGTCGACTGGAAGAGACTCCATGAAGAGGGTATTTATCGAGGGAAGAAGGTATGCTTGAAGGTCAACCCTGAGTTGATCAGGAATCATGTCGGGCTATTTTCTCTGTGCAACGTTATTATTTTTTTTCTTGGGAGACCGCTTGCTAAGGTTGAGGTGGGTAAGTGGCTTTAAGAGGATGTTCTACAACACGATAAGGTGGTCTCCAAAGTCTTTTACCTATGCAAGGGTTTCTTTAATGTGCTTTTTGTAAAGGACGGTCTGTTTCGAAACTTTTTGCGAAAGGTCCTCTTTTCATGGGGCAGAGGCTAGTGCATGTGTTCCCGTTTGATCCTTTGTTTGATGTTAATAAAAGTCTGCAAAATTCTTGTCTAATATGGGTAGAGATTGTTGGGCTTCCTCCATGTCTTAGGCCAACTCTTCAAGATATTGCTTACTTATTGGGTCTGGTGTTGCAGCTTCCAAATGACAAGGCTGCATATGCATCTCATGGAATTCTATGATTGAAACCCCAAAAATGGTTGAGGTTTATTTAGGGGATTTGGGAATATTAGAATTGGGTGTAAAATTTGGTCCTTTTCTGGGAGTGTGTTTCAAGTGTGGGGGCTTTGGACATATAACCAAAAATTGTGTAGAATAGTCACAGGTTAAACTTGAGGAGGAAAAGGAGGCAAGCAAAAATAATGCTAAAAAGGCCGATTTGGGTGCTAGACAAGGGAAAGAAGTAAAAGCTGAAGATACATTGTAGGATGGGGTGGAGGTCAATCTAAAGGGGAGTGGGTTAGAGTAAAAGGGAAGAATAGTGTTAGGCAAGCCAAAGAGGAAGCCAAAAAAATCATGCTAATCTGAGGGGAGAAGGAAAACAAAATAAACCTCAAGGTAGCTTGAGCCCTTTAATGTACTCCAATCCTTGTAGCCCTCTGAGGGAAGAGGATAGCGTCACTTCTTCTGTTCAAAGGTTCGACTACCAGGTTGAGGAAGCTTGGAAGGACATCCAAGCTTTTGAGGGAAAAGCATAGTGGCACTTCTTCTATTCAAAGGTTCGACTATGAGATTGAGGAAGCTTGGAAGGAGATCCAAAAGGAGGAGGTGTCACCAAGGGAAGGTGAGGAAGTTGATCTGGTTCTCGAAACTGCTCTGTCATGAATAAGTTGGTAGAATTCACAGGCTGTACATGGAATGTCAAAGGGATTAAGGATTAAAAAAGAATGTTTCTTTTTGGGGGTTAGTTAAAGAATGGAGGTTATCTATTATGGCTATACAAGAACATAATCTTTTTGGTAATACTCTAAGGTGGGATAGATTTAGGGATTGGGTTGTTGTGATGTATGGGGGGGTGAAAACCGAGTATAGTGTTGTTATGACTATAGTTAGAAATGATCTTAACCCTATTAATCATCTTAATGGTAGGATTCTTGTGGTAGAAATTCTAATAGGGGGGAAAGAATGTGGCTTGTTAACATTTATGGGGCTCATTAATCATAAGATTAGGAGTGAGATGTGGAATTAGATTGCCAATTTGAACATCCAGGTTCCTTGCATCATTTGGGGTGATTTTAATATGGTTGAGAGACTAGTAGACAAGTGTGGGGGAAGTACCATTCTAATGGGTCAAGAGAAAGGAAAATGGGAGGAGTTGAGAGGCAAACTGGGATTAGTTTTGTTGATAGTTGGAATCTTGGGGACTGGAGATATAACCCTGGGCATACTTATTTTCGCCTGCAATACATCACTTTTGCCTTTAGAATTGATAGTGTTCCTCAATCAACAAGAATCATGGGTCCCTCATACTATGAGGGTTTCCATAGACTCTAGCATGGCCATCTCCAGCCATATGCCCTTGAAATGGAGCTGGTATGCTATTGATGGGGAGGAACTAGAATTGTCTCAGTTTCCTACTAGGAAATTGAGATTTAATAACCTTCTACTTAGAGATGTTCTGTTTGTTGGATACACTGAGGAATCCATTGGGAAGCTAAAGGAGAGGTATGTCAGATGGATCATGCAGGGAGTTTGCTAATGAAATGCAAGGTATCATGAGAGCTGTTGGCAAACTGAGAGCTAAGGAGAGGAGGCAAGTAAGGAAGATGTGGGCAATGCAATTGGAGAGCCTGCAAAAGAAAAGGCAAGTTGATAAACTCATTGCTGAGGAGACTAATCTATACTTCAGATGCCAATTTGGATTAAGATAAGAGGATGATAGGTGTGCTAGAGAGAGGAGGAAAACTGGGCAAAATGGAAATCTTTCAATAATAGAAGGAAACCAAAGAGCTATCTCTTTAGACATGCAAAAGGGAGAAATAGTAGGGAAGTGGTGGGGAGAATTTTAGATGAGAATGGACAATAACTGGAGAATGTTGAACAAATGGCAAGAAAATGGGTAGAGTTTCTGGGATCTACCCTCAACCTAAAGGAGGATTGTTCTCAAAGGAGGTTTCACGAGGCAAAAGATAAATTGTTAGATCTAATCAAGCAGAGTGTGGATCCTGACAAGGCTAGATGGCTAGAGAGGGATGTTGATATTGAGGAATGCTGGGTAGCTCTCTTGAAACTCTGGGAAGGGACAAAGCTCCTGGAGGGGATGGTTTGCCTATGGAATTCTTTATTGCCTTTTGGCCATCCCTGAAGGATATTGTTGGGAAGTATGTAAAAAGGCCTTCAACTCTAGCATTATGGATAAGGATTTCAACTAAGGTGTAGTGAAGTTAATCCCTAAGCAAACTACCTGCAATAGGTTTGGACATTCGAGGCCTATCACCCTATTGGCTGTTATTTATAAGATCTTGGCCAAGGTGATTTCTCTCAAAATCACTCCTATTTTACAAGATGTCATCTCTAAGAAATTTATGGGTTTATTAAGGGCAAGTCAATATATGATGATATCTTTGCAGCCATGTTTGGGAGAGATGTAGCCCTTAAAACTGATCAAAAATGTATCATGCTACAATTGGATCTGGAAAAGGCCGATGATAGGGTGCATTGGGCTTTTGTTGCAAGAGTGATGGAAAAACTTGGATTTGGAACTAAAATGGCAACATGTATTTACACTTGGACTTGGGGTGGGCATTCTAATGTCCTGTTAAATGGGAGGGTGGTTGGGGGGTTTGAAGTAAATAGATCTGTGAGGCAAGGATGCCCTCTTGCCCCCCTCTTATTTGCTATTGCTTCCCACCCCCCTTGGTGGTGTCTCTAGAAGATGCCTATAGAAATGGGAGGCTCACTAGTTTGAAATTGAGATATAGTGAGCAACTAATCATACAATGCTTTATCGATGATTCATTGTTGTTTCTAAAGGCTAATAATAACAATATGAGACTGGCTCTAGCTATTAGATAGGATTTTGTTGTGGCATCTAGATCTAGATGTAACATTCAGAAGTCAAAGCGCCTGACTGAGGATAATGAATTTGAATTGTAGAGGTAGGTGGTCCAAAAGGACAAATTGTCAGACTTTTAGGAATCCCATTTGGGGTTGATGTTACAAATAAACAGATTGACTGGGCAATAAACAGATTTTTAGAAAAGGTGAAGAAATGGGAGGGGATTAGAGTTCCTTTTCATAATAGAATAGCAATATGTAATGTTGTGCTCAATGCTTATATTATGTTTCTATGTCCTGTGATGGAGTTTGGAAAGAGTCATTGGAAAAAGATAGTGGGTCCCATCAGAGACTTTTTATGGAGAATGGTAGAGCTACCAGAAGGGTTCCAACCTCATTGGCCTGGGACAAGCTGTTTGTTCCAAAAGGGGAAGGGGGCATTGGAATCCTGCATTTGCCAACTCAAACCCTTGTTGTAAGGGTTGCCTTGCTTCTTCCCAAATGCCTTCATCAGGGTGATAAATGGTCTGAGATGGTGAGAGAGTTAGTTGAAATGTCACTGGTTCAAGCTAAATGTACTTGGCAGGGATTGGGGGTGGAAAGATAAAATATTCTCCTATGCTCCTCTGAAATTGACAGGTTCACCTTTGTGCTGGATGCTAAGCAAGAGGTGGAAGGAAGGCTTGAGCCTTATGGCTTGGGATAGGGGATGCAAAGTGTCAGGCAACTCCATAAATCTAACCCTTCTTTAGGTCTACTTGATACCTACTCTACAAGGAGGCTGAATAATAAAGGCTTAAAGAGGTTGAATGATTGTTGGGATTGGACTGTTGTAGGGTGGAAAGAGTTGGACCAGCTGATACTAGAATTTTAACTGTCTGTCAAGGTGAGGAATATGATGGCTCAGGTGCTTGTGCATGTCCAAATTGGGTGGTTTTCCACTGCTCTGCAGATGAGTCATGCTAGATTAAGGATTGGGCTTGGTTTAATGGGGCTAAACTGGCAAAACGTAAAACTAGAGACCTGTACACGAAGTTGAGAAAAGGAGAAAGTAATGGAATATTGTAATAAGATTTGGAGGGTGAGCTGGAGCTCTGGCTATTGGAAAAAGAGATGGAAGTTGTTGTGGGAGAGCTAGCCACCTGCTAAGTTTTAGGTCTTTTTGTGGAGAGTATGTATGTGGGCTTTGCCCATTGGAGCTAAATAACTTTACTAGTGGATGTTGTCCCAAATGTAAAACTACATTGGAAGATGGTAAACATGCATTCTTGCATTGTCCATCCAATCAAAGTGCATAGTGAAAAATTGGCAAGTGGGTTGAGCAATGCTTAGGAATTCAGGTTCATTGGGGGGATTGGATCCTTGGGAAATGGGCTTTCAATGATGAAGCTCCATAAATACTATTCAATATTATCAGAGCTTGTTGTTTGTGGGACATCTGGATCACTAGGAATGATGTTGCATTCTAGAATAGATCTCTTGTTACACTTGATGTGACAGATGTAATGCGTAAATGTGTGTGTATGTGTGCTAGTCTATAACTTGTGTGAGCTGGAAAAAGAGGGGATGGGCCAGTTAATGCAGAAACTTTAGATGGGCATCACTTGATTTATGTATCTACTTGGGGGAATCTTCGAGCATACTAGGGTAACCTAACCCATGATTCATATCTTGCAAGTTAGTATTGCTAAGGGTTTGGAAGACCAAGCTACCAATATTTGGACCCAAAACCAGAAGATGGTACCTTAAAGAGAAATGAATGGATTATACCTTTGTTGCTTTCATAGAAAACCCCATGGGGACCAGACTTACAGTAAAGATCTGGTCTAAAAAGGGAGACATATTGGAAAAACAAACCTTTAGAGGGTGTACTACACTGAGGCTATGATGGAGGCTTGCATCATGTTGGGATATCAGATTTCTTGGGAGCAATCTAGTTTTCTGTTAGAGGATGATAGATGGACTTTGCTGTGTAATTTATTAAATGAAGTGAAATGTGATAAGTAGTGGGTCAGTCTGAAGTAGTTTTGGATGTAAAAGGCATAGTTGTGTACTCAGCTTTCAGTTAATATATACTTATTATTGATCCCAAAAAAACATTAATCCTAAAAAATGATATAAATAAAAGGCACATCTAAAATAATATATTCTCAAAATAAAATAATGAGCATCCCCATAGAGGTTTCTAACATTCCCTCTTGCTTGTAATTGACCTCAATTGCATGGATGGTATGAGTGGATGATATTTTGGAAAGAATGAAAAAACTTTTATGACATCCATTTGATATATTCAATAGGACGATTCTTGAAAGTCACAAGATACTTAACATAAGTGTTGCATGGGCATGTAGTGATAGTCTCATGGTGGTCAATGATAGACTCAGGCACAAGATGTTCTTCTTGCATAATCTTAAAAGGTCCATAAAATCTAGGAGCTATTTTTACCAAGGTTACTTCCTTGTCAAGTTAGTTTATCCTTTCATTTTTAGAGGCATATGAGGTGAGACTTTATTTTCAATAGGTTTAGGCACACCTAGATCATCAGGAATATTTTCGTGTTTGAAATTTTCCTCTTGCTGGAGAGAGAAATCATCATCCTCATTATTGACTCGTGCATAAAAAGATCTTGAAGAAACCCGAAATATGAAAGTCGTTGGATGATAAACTACCTCTGAAACCCTTTGACATTTCAAAAATTCAACATGAGGTAAAGCCTTCAAAAATCTCCTCTTAATTGTAACCCTTGATACTTAATTTTGAGAAATAATCCTTTTGAAGTTTTGCACCTTGGTGTACCCTTATAGAACCTTTGAGGAGATAAAGATTTTAAGCTTTTATGGCTTTTTATGAAATTTGGCTAGAGCTAAGAAAAGCTTAAGAATGGAAAGCTTTTAAAGACAAAGGGTTAAAGATTTAAATATAAATCTTGGAATGGTTTGAATCTTTTGAATTTTTCTAAAAATTGCTTCTCCTTGAGTGGTCCCCAAAGCTCTGATACCACTGTCAGGACCTTTAAGACACTTGGAGAAGAAATTTTAATTCTTAAGTACAAAAGTTAAAACATAAAATAGACTTACACAAATTAAAATCATAAACGTTAATAAACAAAATTAAATAGACAAGACAATGTAGAGAATAAGAAAGAGATCACTGTCGACACAAGATTGGGTTGAATCTCCCCTGGATTAATGTGGCCCTTGTACCACTCACCCATATTTATATGTTTCAAAAGCTTGTTTTCAAAAAGATAACTCTAAAAATTAAAGCATAAGTACTTTTGAATTTTTAAGTGTAAAAGCTCTTACAAAAATATAGCAAGCTATATGTATAAAGCCTTGAGACTACCAAAAGCATAAAATATTAATTGGTATGTCGAAGGTTTGAGGCCTTAGCCAGACAAAAAATACTAATGCCAAAATATGAAACCATAATAGGTGTTCACATGTCTTCCAAAATATCTTGTAGTGGTCCAACACATGCTCCACCCGTGATTTACACATAATATGTCACTCACTTCGCCTATATCTAAAATTATATTAGGTAGTGTACATAACCATTTAAACACATCAATCTTGACTATATCATACCAACACACACAACTGATTAAATACATTAATTTTAAAAAATGATATAAATAAAAGGCACATCCAAAATAAAATATTCTCAAAATAAAATAATAGGGTGCCCATAAAGGTTATGACTAACATCCACATTCAATACATATAAAACAATTAAGCCAATTAGAAAACCAACAAGATACCAATTTCAAATGGGATTTCGTAATTCGTTTTTTTTAATGGGATATCAACTTCATAATGTAATTAAGCTCTTTGAGATTAGGGGGTGGTGTGCCCTGACATCCTTTTGTGGAGGGGGTGAGCTAAGAAGCACATTCAAAGAGCTTGTGGATTGATGTAGAATGAGTGTGAAAGAACTAAAGTGCAATGTCATTAAAGACAAAACGATCCCCTTGAGCCATGGTATTGTTTTGTGAACTTCCATTAACACCCACCTTTTTAGAAATTTTAGCAGTGTTTCAAAATTCCCTCCATAATGTATGGAACCACACTCACAATGTGTAGGTTAATGCATGTATAGAGTTAAGGTTATTTCATATTAACACCCTTCGTCAAGTCTTTGATTACATTATGATGGGTGTATATTAACCTTACTCACTCCCTAATTGATGGTGACGGGGTTTAACTTTGCCTTCGAGTTTTACAATTGCTTCGAGAAAGGCTAAGATACAATTTCACTCCTAATTGATGGAGACAAGCTTTAACTTTGCCTTCAAGTTTTGCGGTTTCTCCAAGATACATTTTAACCATGCTCAATTTCGTGAGTGTGGTTACATCTGGAAGCATGTGAATGCAAACAATGGTTATAATTTATCAATGCAATTAGGCTAAAATATAAGCATATCAAAAGAATAGTAGGCACATCAAAAGACTAGAAACATGGAGATTAAGGCGACCTACTACAAAAGAATGTCAATGTTTAACAAGGAGGGTAAAGGGGCCTATGTAGGTATAACCCTTTTTCATGGCCAAGTTAACTTGTCTCTCAAAGCAATAAATTCAAATTGGTCTCTTCTTTTTTTGGTAATTATGCAAAAAATGGGCCAAGTTTTCTTTATTCGACTCACAAAACTTAGGCTCCACATCAATTTGATGTTAGGAACTGATTATGGAAATGAAAATGCAGATGTCTCTTTAATGCAAAAAAAGTGAGCACTTACTCATTCCAAGTACCAAGTTAACTTGGCCATGTGTTGTCACCCTTAAGGAAAATTTTATGGTATGGCTTGTGACTTAGGGAGGGGAGGTCAAATCCCCGAAGGCCCCCATTGGTAATATGGCCACTTTGTCATCACAACTTGTAATGACTTCGGGTGGAAAGACCAAGCAGCCTCCAAGGACATACCAAATTGCCATTACAGAAGGATCTACTCAAGGGGAAAAAGAAACTAGCAAGTTTAATACAAAATAAAATCCATTTATGATAGAGGTAAGAGACATTATCCCAAAAACCTTATAATAAGCTTATTCAAGACATTGTCCCAAAAACCTTATGATAAGATTTGGATTGAATGAAAAGATAAAGTATATGGTTATTTGGTTGTTTAAACTGTAATAAAATAACAAATTGAAAGTGTTTTCATCTAATTAAATTCTAAGAGCTACAATAGGAGGTGATTCAAGAGTCCCTTCATTCCTCAAAGTCCTCGAACGAGGCTTCTCCCTCTTTTAACGTGTTCCGAGGAGGAGTGTCAAAAATAACAATGTGGCTCTCTCTCTCTCTCTCTCTCTCTCTCTTGATGGGAACCTTATTTCTTTTCTTTTTCTCTCTCTCTTTTGGAACCTTATTTCTATGAAGAAGAAGGAAAGCAATTTCAAAAATGAGAGAGAACTAAGCTTCACTAACCCCAGAATGGGACGGGGCTCCAAGTTTTGTCACAATGTTGGACTTTTATAAACTTTGTGACTGTGGGTCTGGACTCTGGAGACTACCTAACTTGATAATTAATAATGGAGACCACCTCACTTCGTGACTGGGGGTCTGGAGACCACCTAACTTGATAATTAATAATGGAGAGTGATTTTGACCACCTAACTCGATAAAGTGTGTTTGGGGAAGTGTGTGATTTGGGGGGGGTGTGTGTGGTGGTGGTCGGCATTGCTGGCCTACACTAAAGGAAGACATCAGAGCTAGCCGTTGTTTGCAACGGGCATTCTGAATTTGCTCATTATAATGGAGAAACGCGCTTGATGCACCGTCCGACGCTTGCCTACGCACACTTTTGCTTGCAGGAGACGGGAGGCGGACCTTCCTTGTCATGAGCGGCGCACTATCCCGTCGAAACGTTGTTGTCGCACGCAATTTCACGTGGGCGCTCTCGGTGGTGTTAGGTAGGGAGCTGGTACGCCTTCACTCAAATTTCGTGGGTTCTAGCTCTCCGCATCACTAGCACAGAGACGAAATGGCGGAGCTTCGCAAGTTGTCTTGCGGCGCCGCATGCTCACTGCTTCTCCTCCTCTCGGGTAACCCTTCTTGATCCTCGCCGTGCTTCCTTCCATACTGCCGGCGGATGTGCGAGCTTTTCATGTCTGCATTGTTTGATCTTTTTGCAGGAATCGCTGGCGCCCTTTGCACTACCTTTACGTTGGTGAATAGCTGCTCTTACGGCGTTTGGCCCGGCGTGTCGCCGGACGCCGGCCAGCCTGCTCTTGCAGCTGGTGGCTTCGCCCTAGCGCCCGGTCAGACCACGGTCCTCAACCCACCCGCCGCATGGTCAGGCCGAATCTGGGGCAGAACTGGTTGTGCGTTCGACGCCAGCTCGGGCCTTGGGTCCTGCAACACTGGGGACTGCGGCGGCGTTTTGGAATGCAACGGCGCCGGCGGTAGCCCTCCCGTTACGCTAGCAGAGTTTACGCTCGGCGACAAGGACTTCTATGACGTGAGCCTCGTTGACGGCTATAACCTACCGCTCACCGTCAGCTCGAGCGGAGGATCCGGCAGTGCGGCGGCGGCGACAAGCAGCAGTACTCCCTCCTGCGCCACGGCAGGTTGCGCCTCGAACGCTCTTCTGGCTGGCGGTGGCGGCGGGTGCCCAGAGCAGCTTGTGCAAATGGACAGCGCAGGGCAGGTTGTGGCGTGCCGCAGCGCCTGTGACGCTTTCGCAGCTCCTCAGTACTGCTGCACGGGCGCCTTCAGCACCCCTCAGACCTGCGGACCATCTAGCTACTCCGAGCTCTTCAAGAGCGCCTGCCCCACGGCATACAGCTACGCCTACGACGACCCCTCCAGCACCTTCACCTGCAGCGGCGCCTCCGGCTACACCATCACCTTCTGTCCCTCGGGCACCGGTTAATGTGTCCTCTCTGAACGCTCCCCCGCCATTGATTTTGTAAGAGCCGCACATCGATGCCCAGCTGTGACCTGCAGTCACATACTGTATTCACATATCATTCTTTTCTAGCTTACCGCCTCATCAAAGTACGAATACGTTTGGTGTGCATATAATATAATTCATTATGGTTTCAAATTAATGCCCAAATAATTTGAGCGGCAAACATTACCGAATTATTAATTATCAATTCAGACCATTAAATAGAATTCAACATGAAAAACCCTTTGAATTTATTGATGAGAGAATTTACATATTGTCTGCCAAGTTAAAAATACCAAGAAATCAAAACAACATCCAATAACATTTATTGATGATGCAATTTACATGTGGCATGACAATTAAAATTTACCACCAAGAAAGTTCCAAAACAACACCTTATTGTAAGCGAACTACAAAAAACACCCTTCCTCCTCCGAGAGGCCAACATAGTGGACTGTGGAACAAAGTCATTACCTTCTACGATAGCTTTTTTGAAACTATGTGTTCTTTCCCACAAACAAATATGATGTACTGTAATTTGGCTATGGATTCGAACTATCATCATTGTCATCGACAATGATAGGATGCTACGGCTTCTAGGATGCATAGCATATCAGTGTCTCTTGCATTATCAGTTTGCATTGTCATCTTCATCATTGCCTGCATGTTGATACAAAGGATTATAATATCTACCACGAGGGTTGTTTGCAAAAAAAATCTCATCAATATCCAAACATTGTGTTAGCAAAGAAAATCTCATCAATATCCAAACATTGTGTTAGATGAGGGATTGTCATCACCTTCCAAACTATTACCAACTTTCTTTTGTTCATCCCATTGCCTGTCTTTGGTATAATCCACGACGCAGCAGGATAGGATAGTATTTGCTTGTGCGCACCACCATTTTAAGAAGTGTACTTTCAAGCGATTCACCTAATTTGTTGGAGACACATAGTTGCTCTTTTGAAGAGATTTAGAGGGGACAATCATACTTTCTTTTGAAGAGATCTACAGGGAACAATCATACTTTCTTTTGAACTATCATCATTGTCATCGACAATGATAGGATTGCTACGGCTTCTAGGATGCATAGCATATCAGTGTCTCTTGCATTGTCATCTTCATCATTGCCTGCATGTTGATACAAATGATCATAATATCTACCACGAGGGTTGTCTGCAAAAAAAATCTCATCAATATCCAAACATTGTGTTAGCGAAGAAAACCTCATCAATATCCAAACATTGTGTTAGATGGGGGATTTTCATCACCTTCCAAATTATTGCCAACTTTCTTTTGTTCATCCCATTGCCTGTCTTTGGTATAATTCATGACGCAGCAAGATAGGATAGTACTTGCTTGTGCGCACCACCATTTTAAGAAGTGTACTTTCAAGCGATTCACCTAATTTGTTGGAGACAGATAGTTGCTCTTTTGAAGAGATTTAGAGGGGACAATCATACTTTCTTTTGAAGAGATCTACAAGGAACAATCATACTTTCTTTTGAAGATCGGCTTGTTCGTACGGTGCATATAGAGTTGTCTACCTCTAGTTGTTCTCTCTTTTGCAGAGACATTGTGTGAGAAAAATTTTAAATGTGCTTTATGGAGGTCTTTCATAGTAACCGACCATCCCTTCGAATGTGTGCATTCGAACCTGACGTAGACCCCTACACATTACTATGGCACCTTCTGGTTTATGGAATTCCCATCCCAAGTATAGTCTAATCACTTTACCGATGTTGATCAAGGAAGGAGCCATGATAGTTATGACCATCTGGAAATGCAGATGACTCAGAGTACCACCTTTTTCAAGGGAAAACAGACCCTTGAGGCATTCCATCCTAACAAAATCCTCTAATGGTTCCCATGACCATCCCTTTGAATGTGTGCATTCGAATCTGACGTAGACCCCTACACAGTACTATGGCACCTTCTGGTTTATGGAATTTCCATCCCAAGTATTGTCTGATCTCTTTACCGATGTTGATCAAGGAAGGAGCCATGATAGTTATGACCATCTGGAAATGCAGATGACTTAGAGTACTACCTTTTTCAAGGGAAAACAGACCCTTGAGGCATTCCATCCTAACAAATTCCTCTAATGGTTCCCATGAACACACATTGATATCTATGTTTCTTATAGCAACTGTGACAGCGACTTCAAACAATTTATTTCTTTTGTGTCTGGTGGAAAAGTGGGAATCTTATGAACAGAAGGTTCAGATTCTATGTTCCTTTCATTGACAACCTCGTACAGAAGGACACATTTTAGGCTTTTTACCTTTCTTTGTAGCTTCAGAGGAACCTCCATGACAAAAAATATGCAAAATTAAAAGTAACAATTTAAGCCATGATAGTTATGACCATCTGGAAATGCAGATGACGCAGAGTACTACCTTTTTGAAGGGAAAACAGACCCTTGAGGCATTCCATCCTAACAAATTCCTCTAATGGTTCCCATGAACACACATTGATATCTATGTTTTCTATAGCAACTGTGACAGCGACTTCAAACAATTTATTTCTTTTGTGTCTGGTGGAAAAGTGGGAATCTTATGAACAAAAGGTTCAGATTCTATGTTCCTTTCAATGACAACCTCGTCGACAGAAGGACACATTTTAGGCTTTTTACCTTTTTTTGTAGCTTCAGAGGAACCTGCACGACGATAAAAAATATGCAAAATTAGAAGTAGTAGTTTAAGGCTGTAGCATAAGGGACGTGCAGATCAACCTACAACATAAGCAACATGCAAGCCAGATATTCTTAAACGATGCACAGACCTGACGACTGCGCTTTCTATTTCATTGCACGCAGATTGTGAACAACGAAGGACCCTTTTAGGGGTGTCAAGATTATGCCGGGTACCTGATTACATTGAACCCTTGGTACAGTAGATGCAAAGGGTTCACCTTCATCACAGAGCAACGACATAGAAGGAGGAGGAGGGTCGTTATGACATAACATAGAGGAAGAACAAGGACGTCGATCGACCGTCGTTATGTTACTAATGTCATGAAATGGTCTTCTTTTCGGAGGCATCACGACGACACAAAACGAGTACGACTGATCTATTAAGTGAAGAAATAGGAAGGGGAAGTCATTAAATAAAGAAGACAATGTA
>NC_141056.1:15502416-15582416 GCF_041138505.1 Cibotium barometz
AAAGATTTCATTGAAAGATGTGAGATGAGATCTTCTTAGATTCAAATTCAAAATTACATTGGAAGATGTGAGATTTGGCTCCTCCTCACGCTTGCAGGAGGAGTGGTTATTTTGAATTAGCCCCACCTCCTTTGCCCATGTGGAGGGAGGTGGGGTTGTGGTTAATCTTGTATAGATGCAGCCACGTGTTCAGGCATGGGAACATGTGGTCAGCATGAGGAGTTAGAGTACCTAAAATATACATATAAATGATACCCAAAAAAACATTCGCCAAAATCGCAAAACTAATCATTAATAAATGATACCCAAAAAACATTTTAGGTGCATATTCACAATATATGGGTGCCAAATAATCTTTCACATTGATTAATTAGTTGAGAAGAAAGAACCTTAGAGAGGTGCAAATATGTGTCCCAAAAGGAATCCTTAGTAGGCTCGAGAAAGCTCTAATAAGAAAGCTCTAGATATGACTTTTGAAGAACTCATCCAACCAATTTGAATTTTCAATCGGTTGAAAGTTGTGCCAAGGCACACACTTTTCCCGAACACTTCAAGAGATGTTTATACAATACGAGAGAGAGAGAGAGAGAGAGAGAGAGAGAGAGAGAGAGAGAGAGAGAGAGAGAGAGAGACGAAATTTTGCAGACGATCTTGTGCACCTCTTACTCATCGCAAGAGAAGATGAAAGAGGGTTTGGAGCCCCCAAATGCATACCATTCCTATTTACTTGGGTAATGTAGGGAACACCTCCCAAAAAAAGAAAAGCAAGGCAATACATTGAGTCACTTGCCTTTAAATGTTGGTTTAAGAAAATGAAAAAAGTTGGTTTAAAAAGAATGAAAACCATGGCAAAATTGAAGCTGATCACAAAATTAAAGGTAAATTAGAGTTGATTAAAAAAGCTTTGAGTGAAGCTCACCTCCTCTCAAAATTGTTGTCTCTATTCTTATCTCATAAATTCTTCATGTGTAGATGGTAACTAGACTTGTGCACCTCCTCCTCGCAAGACAAGACAAAGGATGGTTTAGAGCATGCCATCCCTATTTACTTGGGTAGTAGGGCACAACTCTCAAAAAAAAGGCAATACATTGAGTCACTTGCCTTGGAAGGTTGGTTTTAAAAAATGAAAAAAAATGGTAAAAAAGAATGAATATCACAAAATTAGAATTGATTATTAAGAAAGCTTTGAGCGAAGCTCACCTCTCATTATTGTTGTCTCTATTCTTATCTCGTATAGAGCATGCCATCCCTAATTATTTGGGTAGTAGGGCACACCTCCAAAAGAAAAAAGAAGCAAGGTAATACATTGTGTCGCTTGCCTTTAAAGGTTGGTTTTAAAAAATGAAAAAAATTGGTTGACAATAATGTTCATCACTTACAATGGAAAAATTGAAGTTGATCACAAAGTTAGAGTTAAATTAGGGTTGATTAAAAGCTTTGAGCAAAGCTCACCTCTCAATATTGTTGTCTCTATTCTTATCTCGTATACTCTTTATGTGTAGAGGGTAACTAGTCTTCTAATCCACTTTCTCTAACAACTCCTCGTCAAGTTGAAAGCTATACCATGTAGGGATGTGCAGTGACGTGTAGATGACAGCTAGTCTTCTAATCCACCTTCTCTAACAACTTGAACAACTCCTCGTCAAGTTGAAAGCTATAACATATAGGGATGTGCAGTGACACTTGCCTTCCCACATGTTTAACATTATGTTCCTAGAATTGTTTGGTGGTGGATATGGTGGTAGGCACCAACCTCACTTTCAAAATTTTAAAAAAAAAACCTCCTTATTGAGTCTCAATAAAGATACCTACAATAAGGGTGGATGTTTAATTTGGAAGGATGGCAATTAAGACTTAATAGTGATAGGATATGCTATGGGTTCTCAATTTTTGGTTAAAAATCTATAATTATATATTTTTATACCATCACATAGAGCAAGAAACGAGCCACAATAACTTTAGGTTCTTATGTGAATACAGAGCCTCAAAAGAGGACAACCTCTAAAGTTTTCATGTGTGGAATAGTTATATAGTGCAAGGAATTTATGAGTAAAGGGATCTAAAAGCCCATGATTATGCAAAGGTAAGTAGAAGTAAAGGTGCAAGGCTTATGTGGTTCATTCATAACTTATTGGTTAGTAAAATCAATCGAGTGTTCAAGCCCAAGCCTCTTTACTACACCTACCTAATTTTATGATATACATATAAAATAAGGTTGAATGCATTTATGTAGTAAGAGGATACAACATGCAGTGTATAAGAGAACACTTATAAGAAGTAGATTCTTTCATAGCACAAAACTTTAAAACATAATGTGTATAATAACAAAGATAGATAAGAATATTGTATTAATATAATAGACGGTAAAGCCCCACACCCATGTGCTCTTGTGAAGGGATCTTCGTCGATGGCTAATGTGGAACTGGTAAGATAGAGGCTATATGCTAGTAGGAGCTAGGGAGTAGTAAGATGACTGATAAAGTATGTGTAGAGAAGGGGCTAGTTGTGTATCTATATAGGCCTATATACGCAAGGTGGCCATAACATAACTGTGTGGGTCTACGGTCTCTACGGTCATAGTCTATGCCATCGTCTATAATATAGACTATGAACTATGAACAGTTGTACAATACCCCTCCTCTCATGACCTTCCAAGCTCATCTTGGGGTCCGTTCAAGCCATGTAATATCAGGATAGGTTGTCCAAGAGTAAATTCTACCTACTCCATCTATTGACCATTATGAGACAATGATGTAGTAGCATGAATACATGGATATCATGCACCCGAGGTGCCCAACCACAGCTATTCCTCATAATGGGGGTTGTACAAACACAAGATAGTCAATGCTTGGACAATATAATATAAGGGTGGAGCATTGATATCCAACACCCCCCCCTCAATGTCCACCTTCAAAGGTGAACTACGTCTATGATTCGATGTCGATGAGTCAATGAAGATGTTGCTCCATCTGGTAAGAGCCTTTGTGAAGATTGCACAATTCTTTATCGTCAAGAAATAGACCATCTCCACCTCCCTAAACATGATGAGCTCGTACACAAAGTGAATCTCAATGTGTTTCATGTGAGCATGAAACATAGGATTTTGAGTAATGGCTATATAACTCTATTTGTCACATTGTAGCATTGCAGGCTACTTCTACACCACTTCCATATTGTAAGGTTCTCCCCTTCCAAAATAGGGGAAACACTTAAGATAGTCTACTAAGTCTTAACTTGGAGAAAATTTCCTACTCATCGTCAACACCTTGACCATGCAGAGATTCAAGGATACGATTTGTAGGTAAGACCTAGTCCTATCCCTCCACAGGGGGAGCGTGGTCTTCTAAAAATCAAATCACCCATAGGGTAAATGATCATAATCTAGGCAACTACTAATATTGATTTCCTAGAGACAACGCTTTTTTCCTCATCCATGGAAGGCACAGCCGCTGGCCTAGTCTTCTAGAATAGAGTTGCCTGAGAATCTCTTTATCTAGCATAGGGCTTTCAATTAATCGGTTGGAAAGCTACCCAACTAATCGGGTCCACCCGTCCGTAGGATGGTGCCATCGGGGCATTCCATCCTCCCACTTTCTACCCTACTCACGCATCAATTTGTTTTCTAATTAATCCTAGCACACTGTTTGACATAAATAAACATGTTCCTTAATTAGGATCCTTTCACAAGATTCGTTAAAACATCCTCTTTCCACAGTATAATAATACTAAAGATAAGATATATATATATATATATATACATAAAGTTTATACAAGAATCAATTCCATACAAGCCCAACTGGCTCTCTTATTATTTTTCTTTATACTGCCGCGAGATGATCTAGAATTCGGCCTTCCAGCCTCTACAGACTAGGCAAAACCCTACAGGACCATACACCTCGTCGTCAATAGTAGCTGGCGAGGACTCAAGCCGGCGCGGCCTGTCGCCTCCTCAAGCTCCGTTGCTCGATCCTCCCGCCCCTTAGAGGAATGTCTGCGCGCTAGGGTGGGCTTATTCACTGCACTAGCCTGGGCCCTCAGAACTAGATAGCATCACAATCACTCGCCTCCATTGGCGAACCTCATTCTCCCAATGGTATGAGGGATACCATGGATCGATCCTGAGCTTTGCTAACGACATTGCCTCCCTCGGCTACACAAGCATGGAAATGGAGTTAGCGTCAAAGCCAGGAGAAAAAAAAATACATGTACTCTTTCTCTTAAAGATAGCAATTTCAATACAAACCATTGATTACAAAATACATCACTTCAAATAGTAGTTTCATAGAATTTCTAACATTTTTTCAAAGGAAAAGATACACATCTTCTTTCTTGATTTATTGACATTATTAAAGAAAAAATCTTTTTAAATGATAACCAAACTAGCATGACCACCATTCCCTTTGTGGAGCTTGCAACAACGAGAGGGTTGGAGCCGCATTAAGAGCATCTTCTCTAATCTCATTGTTGCGTGCTTCTCCCGAGGTGACATTTTGGCATTTTTGGGATGGGGCCATCTTTATCACCCTCTTGTAGTGCTCGACACCTCATTTGCAGTGCTTCAGTCAGATTTTGATTCCGAGATTGTTTACTCACTCTATGAGCAAAAACCTGCAGCATGTGAACCTCGTCTAGGCTCAAAAACCTCTTGCTAAAGTCTACGCGCAAAGGGGGGGGGATTTGTGAGATGTCCTAAAGGCAAGAACGTTTTGCTGAAGGGGTGAGGGCTACTGTAAGTCTCTTCACATAGGACCGCGGGGGGGGGGGGGGGGGAGAAGAGTTAAGGACACCCTCTCCTCACAAGGGTGGGGTGATTGAGAATGGCCTTATCTGAGAGTAGGCTGATTAGGGGGTGCTAAGAGGAAGGCTGCAAGGGATGGCTGCAGGTATTGCAGCAAGTACAGTATGCAAGCGCAGAAGGGCGGTATAGCTTGGCGGTATGGTCTTGTCCAAGGTGTACTCTACACAAAGGGGTGCTGGTTGGCCATGCAGTACCCGGGGGTTTATATAGCTGTAGGGCACAAGTGCGGGTACTAAGCAAAGTACGGTTGAAAGGACGATGTACCGTCAAAGTGTACTGATCAGTGGTTTACATGGGCCTGGGAAAAGGTACAGTGGTGGTGCACAGGCAAAGGTGTGGTACGCATGTACCCTTTTGGTCAGAGGCAGCATAGATGTCCACGTGGCAGTACGTGTGGACTATACACTGGTGGTCAGCCTTTAGTCCTTACACGGCTATTGTACGGGCACCCTGGTGAGTGTGTACGGTCCTTTTTGGGGCAGGATCCACAAATTTAGGGTGCCGACCTCGATTTGCATGCCGGACCACCCAAGGGGGCGAAAAAAAATTTTCAGCAAAAATGTTCGAGATGTTCCCCTGGTCGTTGGGGTGCAGACCGTCAGTCAATAGGACACCTGGTCGCGTATTTATTGAGGTTTAAAGGTCGTCGTTTTTTAAACTAAAAATAACTAAAATTCACGTATAAGCTTGATCTGGTGTCTGTTTTGGATGTTATAAAATCCTATACTAGGGTAAAATCATAGGTAGATTCCAAATTTGGAATCGAAATTTGAAGATTCTAAGTGGAAATGTCTCGTTTAATAAAATCAATGATTTTTACACCATAAAAACTCATAAATTTATCTATTACACAGGGACATTTCTTTATTAATAAAGATGGGCATGTTACACATATCTTGTAGAATCCACCTCAGCCACAAAGCATGCAACTTTATACTCAACCTCTATCAATGAGAGTGCACTATTGATCCAAGAAATGCATCCCAAACCAAGAGAAAAAAGCTACTAAGCACGTGTTGTGTCCGAATCACCTACCCAATCTAAGTCACAAAAGCTATTAAGGTCTTCAGGAGTATGGCATAGGTGATGTCATACTCATGAGTACCTGGATGTATTGCAACACTCACATAGGTGATGTTGTACTCATGAGTACCTTGGATGTATTACAACACTCACATACCTTCTTTTCAAGGATTCTCCTGGGAATAATTTGAGAACTTGCTTATTAGAACCCGCTTATTGGAGAACCTACTTTCCACCCAATGATTCTCTCAGGGCCTATTAGAAAACGTAGGGTAAACCTGCTTATTGGAGAACCTACTTTTTTCAATGATTCTTGGGGTCTATTGGAGAACTTACTTTCCAATTATTCTCTCCATGAGGCTTATTGGAGAACTTGCTCTCAAAATGGTAACATCAAAATTAATGTCTAGTCTAATATTATTTCATGTATAACGTCTCATCCACAAGGTTTAAAGTATCTTCGAAACAACTTCACATAAACCTCCATTGTGTTACCAACTACGTGATGTTTGGTCATGCCAAATGCCTTGCGTATCTCACCTACATATTTTTACTAAGAGATGAAAATGTTATCTAGATTTTGTCAAACCTCAATCCCCAAACAATAATGCATGAGCCCAAGATCTGTCATCTTAAACTCTACACTATTTACTATGTCTATGCTATCTTTCTAGTGATCCCCTGTGAAGATGAGGTCTCTAATTTTCCTTTTGTGAAGATGAGTTCATCTACATAGAGAATAATGATCATAGAAATGTGGTGCCATAGAGCACAAGGAAGGTAGGGAGCAAGTTTAAGTAGCCCAAGCAAGAGCAAAGTCCAATGAGGCTACCACATGAGTAAGCTTGAATTATCCCACATTGATATACAAGCCCAAGGGTGTACCTCCTCATATAAAAGAGGGCCATTTCAAGCAATGAAACATGAAGCAATCTCTCAAGCCTCTTTATGAGTACAAGTCTCAATCTTGTAACCTAATTGTGATCGAGTCTTAAGCTTAGTTAGCATAATATTTTTATCATCATGTGTGTAATTAAGCTGCACCCACCTTAGGTTAGATCACACTACTCTAATTTAGGGTTTAAGATTAGGAAGCACACTATAGCCAAGCTTGAGGTGCCATGTCTGACTTTTGACATGGTATCAGAACCTGTTAGAATTTCGTGGTGCTCATGCTAGATCATTATGTGGAGGAGAGCAACTCACAATATACAAGAAAATATCTTGCTTATTAAGTTGCTCAAAATACAACTAAGCTTCTTGCTCCATACAAATGCCTTTGGCATGTGCCTTTAAATAGGCTTGTTAGTGGCCTAGGGTTAGGTGGCTCCCTTAGGACCATTCACACCCACACACCTTCTACACCCTTGTTCACTAAGGCTCCAAGGCCTATATCTTAATACCCTCCCTCAATACCAGCCATGAAAAAATGTGCTTGGAATGGGTGGTATTGGACATATGAAAAAAAATATGTGCCTTTATAACATTAGGCTTACAAGAATGTTCATGGTGGTGTGGTTATCTAGGACTCACAACTATGTTTTTAGAGACTTAGAGGCTAATACAATGATGCCATCTAAGTCTTTATTTGATGTCGATGAAGATGTACACCGTAATGATGGTGCACCCCACTCTTTGTGCTTGCTTGACCTCTTGTAGTTGACATGCTTTGGACATACATGCCATTGCTTCCACATGCTTTCCACCTTGACCATTCTCACACAATAATCAAAACAAGGCTACCACCCTTGCTTAAGTGGTTTGCACATAGATGTTCCTTCAACATGCTTGATGCTTTTCTGCATACCATACCTCCTCCATGGGCAATGAGGGAATTCCTTAGAGTAATGGTTATGAGGTAGATTTATATGGGAAAGGGAAAGGGAGGGTCTTACCACTTGCCTTATAGATTGGTCAAGGGCAGTGTCTACTCCTTACAACAAAAGCTTTTGTGCATGGTTACATGATACCCAGGGCTTGAAGGTACAAGCTTAATGAAAGTGAGTAAGTGGTTGAGGTTAATGCTCAAACCAATAAGGTACATCATTCTTGGCTCAAGAAGGTGAGGGAATGGCTCATAATGTTGCCTATGCCTCTTACAAAGACAATGCCAAGAGATGCTTAAAAACATGACAACAACAAGGTAGAGCACTTAGTGATACTATGCTCAACCTTACAACTCATCTTAGAAGATGAAAATGTTGAATATGCAGCGGAATAACATGCCTTGGGCTTGGGAAATGAGAGCATATAGCTTATGACATGCCTATGCCTCTTACAGACAAGAGCCTCAAGGGTGATACAACAAAACATTAAAGATGAGCACTTAGTGTACATGTGCCCCACTTTAAACAACTCAAGGAACTGAGTTTGATGATGAAAAACCAGAAAACTTCAACCTCTTTGGCTTATGGGATGAAGACAATGGTTTATGGTTGCACCATTTCTCCTTGGAAGCTTGCCAAGGTAAGCATAGAAGCGGGTTGACGATGAAGACTTATAATGTGGCACTTATGGTGTGTGCTCGGCCTCCAATATTGATGAAGAAGAGCCTCCTTAGTGTTAAAGACCTCCTCCTTTAATGGTTATGACCACTATTAGTGTTAAGCAACACTATTAGTGCTTATAATCACACTTTGAGAAGCTTTGTGCACTTGAAGTTGTTGATGAAGCTTGATGAGAATGAGGCTCATGAATACCTCATGGTGTATGCCCACAACATCAAAGAATCTGGAGAAAAACACTTCAAGAAGCACTTAAGAGATTTGAAGCTAATAAGAGGAGATTAGTGAAAGAAAACCTTTGATTTTGAAGCTTTAATGGAAGCTTCAATGGCTTGATAGGAGAGCAGCCTGGTTTTTCTCTGATTGTTGCGAGCGCTTCATGCCGCCATTAGGGCTGAAACCTGGACTACGTACTCTTGAGACCATGGGCTGCTTCAAAAGCCCTAAGCTCTCTAGGGCTGCCAATGCCTACACACGGTGAATTTGTGTACGGCATCAACTACGTAGGAATTGGGCACCGTGTTGAACCAGTTGAAATGCTGCGGGGCCAGGAGAGACAAAATCTGACGATTGGCTGTACGACCCTGAGCGCCCGGACCTCCTCTACATTTTCCCAGATGAGAGCTCACCGAGTTGTTGCCTCCACGAGTTGCTAGAGCAGTGTGGCAGGAGGTTCAGCTCCACAAAAGAAAAAGGGATAAAATTGACCTATTCTACACCACAAAAGTGACCTGATCTTGCCAAGCTCTAGATACCATGTTAGAATTTCGTGGTGCTCATGCTAGATCATTATGTGGAGGAGAGAGACACAATATAAAAGAAAATATCTTGCTTATTAAGTTGCTCAAAATACAACTAAGCTTCTTGCTCCATACAAATGCCTTTGGCATGTGCCTTTAAATAGGCTTGCTCTAGTGGCCTAGGATTAGGTGGCTCCCTTAGGACCATTCACACCCACACACCTTCTACACCCTTGTTCACTAAGGCTCCAAGGCCTATATCTTAATAGAACCAACCCTCTCCTCACATGAGCCTCTCCATGACATTTATCTCAGCTCACTAAACATCATTAGCACTAATTATTGCATTTAGGTCACTAATCCCAAACTTATCCATTCAGCCCCCTTTGTGACCCAAAATTGAAAGGCTTGGCATTGCTTATCCTCTCTATCATTTTACAAATCCTTCAAGCCACGTCTATAGCACCTTAGGGCAACCATCTACCTCCAAGGAATCAATCAATTTCATTGCCTATAGCCCAAATTCGCTATCGCCCTACTGCTTGTACATTTACCTCATTCATCTCACATACACTTAGAATCTATCTAATCGCTCTCAGGCATAGCTAGAACATAAGCCACAGCTCAAGCCCCAGCCCAAACCAGTCATCGTATGACTTGAGAAGAGAGAAAAATTGCTCATTTGCAGGCGCGTTTGGCATGTTTTGGCATGGATTGAGCTGGTTATTTTGAGGGTGCCTTATTTACTCATCAAAGGCAACGCTCTCATGTAAAAATCCCCATCAATGTTGCCTTCTCCAAGCTCAATTAAACACTCCGATTTCAACTGGTGTTAATCAAGGATTAAAGCCTAATTAGTATCATTAACAGTCACTTAACAAAAATTGAGCTAATTCAAGATAAAAAATACAAAGTTAGGTTGATTTAATCCTTGAGGAATCATCATTTGCATACTAAGCCTCTCATAATCTCTCTCATTGCGTTAATCTTTGTATTTGCACTCCTTATCTATTTTTTAACACATTAGCACATAGTTTGCATCTAATCCATTGCATTAAGAATTGGGAAGTTCATTGGGGAAGGGTCACATATCCTCAGGCAAATCAAGGACCTCACAAAGAAAAGCATGGATGCACAAAGCACAATTCTAAGCACGCCCTAAGCACAAGTGCATGAGGTGACCACATCACACAACATGGCATCCAAAATGCATCAAAGACACATAAGGAAATCAAGAACAAAGTATCAAAGGAACCATCAAAGCACCAAGAAAAAGCATCAAGTGGCATCAAAGACAAATTCTACACCAAGAAGAAGACAATGCCAAAAGGTGGACACAAAGACCATCAAGGACAAGTAGGCAAAGAGCGAAGAGTCAAGCCAGAAGGTGGACGCAAAGACAAGCAAGGACAAGTAGGCAAAGAGCGAAGAGTCAAGCCAAAGAGCAAAGACCAAGAGCCAAGAAGCATATAAGGACATGCCATCAACATGAAACATGAAGGAAGCAATAAGGGATCTTCATCAAGCAAGGAGATCTCAAGCAAAAGCAAGGAGATCTCAAGCAAGCAACAACACTTAGCAACAAAGGAGCTATCAAGCACTACCCTAGCCTAAATCATATGTTGTAAAAGTCGCCAAATGAGTAGGAAAATTGATATGTTTTGAGAACACCTAACCACCTACTATGAGTAGCTATAGAGCACCTAGGGGAAGTGATGAAAATGTAAAACCCTCCTAACCACTTGAGAGTAGCTAGTTAAGCACCCAGGGGGGAGATGTCCCATGTCTAAGTCAAAATGTCAATCCAGCTACCACCTACATTAAGGGGGGGTGAAGTATTTGTAAACCTCACATTTGACCACCTTGCAGTAGCCTAGGAAAATGGCACCAAGGGGGGGTGTTGAGAAATGTAGTGCCATGGAGCATAAGGAAGGTAGGAAGTGAGTTTGAGTAGCCCAAGCATAAGCAAAGTCCAGTGAGCTGCCACATGAGTAAGCATAAGCAAAGTCCAGTGAGCTGCCACATGAGTAAGCATGAACTATCCCACATTGATGTACAAGCCTAAGGGTGTACCTCCTTATATAAAAGGGTGCCATTTCAATCAATGAAACATAAAGCAATCTCTCAAGCCTCTTTATGAGTACAAGTCTCAACCTTGTATCCTAACTGTGTTTGAGTCTTAAGCTTAGTTAGTATAATCTTTTCATCAACATGTGTGTAATTAGGCTACACCCACCTTAAGTTAGGTCACACTAATCCAATTCAAGGTTTAGGATTAGGAAACACACCATTATCATGTGTGTAATTAGGCTACACCCACCTTAGGTTAGAGTCACACTAATCTAATTTAGGGTTTAGGATTACACCATAGCCAAGATTGAGGTGCCATGTCTTATTTTTAACATGAAGATGAGGTTATCTACATAGAGAACAATAATCATATAATTTTCCTACTCACAAAAGATATACAAATTTACATTTGAAAGTCATCTACATAGAGAACAATGATCATATAATTTCCCTACTCACAAAATTGTTTCTTGCCGATTTCCCTCTCAACGGAATGGCAAGACAACGGTCTGAGGTAACAGACTAGTCAGGCAATGTTGTAGGAGGCGTGTAGCCACACACCAAAGCTTTTGGATTCAAACACCAACTCTCGAGAGTGGTCATGGGGACACTCACTGGTCTGCTTTAGAACTCCACACACTCTCACTCTGCTCTCACTCCGCTACGTAACTCTCTACTCTCTTTCATGTGCTCAACATGTTTATTAAAATATAGACACAACACTCTTATTCAACACATAGCAGAGAGTGCACGGAGATATAATGAATAGAAACATTGCTCTTTGTTTAATGTATTATTTCCAAAATCAGTACAGGTTCACTACAGAGCAACTGCTTGACACAAGGCTATGACTTCCTAAGAACTATTACTATGTTATGCTTCACATCACTGGATGTTAACCACTAGCTATGAGCTAATTGTAACATGCAACCTTCAAACTCTCACATACTTCTAACCTTGCAGTAGAGTGACCAACCATCCTTTTAAGCTTAGACTTCTTGATGAACGGCTACTCTGGTGGTTACAGCCCGCCACCTTCACACGTGCAATACCGAGGTGGTGCTCACAATGTGGAAGGTGGTCCAAATGAGCGCTCTATCACCACTGAGCCACTGGGTGCAAACCTGGCACGCCCAATGCTAGAGCTTCTGCTCTAGAACCCATTCCCTTGACAAAATTTTCTTTAAACTTTATGAACATCTCTGGAGGAGTGCAATCCGGAATGTACACATTATCAGAGTACGTGGCATACTTCTGCATCCTCTTCAGTTTTGTTGCCTACTCTTATGAGCACCCAAGACCCCTATTGTCGGTCTGTGGAGTATGCAAGTTGAACACTCTTACCACTGGTTAGAGTGGGGTCTACCTTAGAATTTCCTTTTCTGCCATTGGGATAGGCCTCCACTCAACCTGTGTGGCTTCTTCATATTCTGTCGGATGTTTTGGAAGTGGGCTTTGTGTGTTTTCCGCATCTGGATCTCCGGTGCCCCACTTCCAAACATTAGCGCTAGTTGGTGGGGTTGCATCCTCAGTGGGAGAATCTTCCTTCCCTCCGGAGTCTAAGAGAACAAGAACTAAGAGCATGGATGTTCCAGAGGGAGGGGTTTCATGGTCAGTATGGACCTTATTCTATCTCCATTCTAAAAGTATGGTGGTAGCTCTTTGTTAGCCTTCAACAACTCTGAGAACATTACATGGGAGGCTTCAAAGAATGGATTATCTGTGCTGGCCCACGATGCTGCTAAGCTGTTGGCTAGTCTGTCTTCAAGCGCTCATTTTCTTTGTTTAGAGCTTGGTTGGCATCCTGCAACTTCCAAACCTCAACCAGTAGCTCTCTGTGCTCTTTCCTTGGCACACCGGCGGCAGAATCTTTGTGCTTTCTATGGCTACCTCTACATCAGTTTTTACCTTTGTTGCAAGTTTTGCTTGTATCCTGGCGGCCTCTTCTTTTGCTTCACATAGCTCCAGTTTCCACTATAGTCTTGTTTTCTGGGTCTGTTGTACCCTTTCCGCTACTGGACGTGCCTCCTCTATGGAGTGTTGTCTTGTACTCTTCCCAGTCTCCGAGCCTTTCTCTTCTGAGTTGATCTTCATTTTCCAAATAGTGCTACATCTCTATTTCTAGCGCGTTCAACTCATTGATTGTGTCCATTTCAAACTTTGTGCTCCTCTCAAGCTTTTCCTTGTATTCTTTGGCATGTGTCTTGGCCTTGTCTCTATCTTCAAAGGCCTGTCTCAAAATTTCTACACATTCCTACTAGGAGGGTGTGGCATCCTGCAATTCTTGTTATAATTCCTTATTTCTTTCTTCTAGCTTCTTAGCCTCCTTCTCCCAGTGAACTACCTTCCAAGCACTGGCCTTCAAGGCTTGCACTAGGCTCTGGTCCTCATTTTTAGCTTGTTTCTCCTTTTCGGACCTCTAGCCTACTGCTGCCTGCTGCTGCTGCTGCTGTTGTTGTTGTTGTTGTTGTTTCTACTCCTTGTCTACATCCTCATCTTCGTCTAGGTTGTGGATGACTTTTTGAGCCTTACAAGACATTTGTTCCTAAATTTTGAGTAGGGCTTCCAAGTCTTGTTCCCAGACCTTGCTGATTCTGGCCTTTAACTGTTTTAACGATTGCCACTTTAGCATCAAGCAAAAGGCACAAAATCTCTTCTTCTTCCTAGGTCTTTAGGTCTTGGACCTCCGTTTGGGCGACCGCCAATGCTATTGTGCTCTCCAGCACTTCTTCTTTTAGCCCTTGGATGGCATCGCCCCAGACTTTGGCTGCCTTTTGAGCTTCCACTAACTCTGCTCTAAGCCTGTCCACCTGAGCTTGGAGCATGTTTTTCTCACTGGTGATCTTCCCTTCACTTAGCTCTTTCTGCTGGACTAAGGCTTTCCCCACCAGAGGGAGCTTGTTCTGCATCTCCACATTATGCTAAGCCATCATCTGTGCTTTGCTCTCCAAGTCCCTAGCTTTAGCTACAGCATTTTTGAGTAGCCCGTGTTGTTGCTGATTCAAGGCGCACATGTGGTTGATGGTTCTCCAAGCCTTTGACTCGTATTCCTCCACTGAAGTGAGGGCATGAGAGAATGTTATGGACCATGGTCATCATCCCTTTGACTCGTATTCCTCCACTGAAGTGAGGGCATGAGAGAGAATGTTATGGACCATGGTCATCAGCCCTTTGTTCATGTGCATCTTCTGGGTGGGGAGTTGAGCCTCCACTTCTCCGGGTAGCTTGGGGCTATGGTTTGGTCCTTCCTACATTTTCTGTGCCAAAGTTGCCACCCAAGGCTGAAGTTCCGGTGGTATGGACAGCTCCATCTCTACAGACAGCTTTCCCTTTTGCACTTCTTCTTCTCTACTACAGACAGCTTTCCCTTTTGCACTTCTTCTTCTCTCTTTTTATGTTGTTCCCCTTCTTTCTTCTTTCTCTCTTCATCCTCCTTCCTTCTCTTTTCTTCTTCCTCCTTTTTCATTTTCTCTTCTTCCAGATTTCTCTTCTTTTTTGCTTATGCAGTGGCTTCCTAATTACGTCTCTCTTCTGGTTGTTTTTTTCTTTCTTCTTTTGCTTTATGCCTCTTTACCTCGTCCGGGTTAGGGAACAACTCTTCGTCTACTCTGATCTTTCTCTTCTTTACTGGCCTTCTGGGGGCGATTTTCTTCCACTCCGCCTCATCAGCTACATCATCTTCGAAAGAACTGAAGGTCACTTTGGTGGGCTTCTAGGATCCTCCACAGCTTTGCGATGTTGTCATTCCACGTAGGAGTCTCCAAACCTGGGATCCACAGACCTGGCGGCCTATGCGATGGCTCTTAGGTGTGCATGCACCACCGTCGGTTGTTTTTCCTTGGCCCATGTGGTTGCTCTCTTTGCCAAATTCTCCTTGTAGATGGCAACCCAATTGATCTTTTCTCCTGCTTCTACTACTCTGAGCAGCCTATAGTTTTTGTTCAACATATCTTTCGGCTTCCCCTTGAACATTACATTATGTAAGAAGAAGATAAACTGTTCTCACCGGGTCTCATCTGCCACATCCTTTACCTAGTGCATGTTGCCTATTTTTAAAATCTCCTCCTCCACTCTAGGCTTGTTTGTATCCAATGCTCCATCCCCATCGACAACCCTAGTGCATGGTACATTGCGAGCTCCAACATCTTTATGGATTCCTTCCCCTCCACATGCACAGTATTTATTTTAAGAAATTGGGATTAATAAGCTTGCCCCCATCCTCAAGGTCTTGAAGGTCCTCCCAGTAGCCATCCAGTAGCTTTTCAAAGCCGCACTTCCTCGCCCACTCCTGGTGTTCTTTCTTCCTCATGTCAGGGACCATCATAAGCATGCAAAGGCTTTCTCTAGCCTTAGAGTCTTGCTAATCTTTGGCATGGCTTTGTCTTCTAAGAGAGTATTGCTAATTGGTGAGAAATCTGTGAGCAAGAAGGCAGGTTGAGAGTGTGCGCGTTTTGGCTCCTTCTGCTCTTTTTTGCGATGTTTTTTCCTTTTTCCTTCCTTTCTTGGGACATTGTCATTTTCAACTTCCCATTTCTCAATGTGATTTGACCCCTGAGTCGTATCATCTCCACATTCTTGGCGTAAAGACATTAAAGTTTGCTTGTCGCCTCCCCGTCTTACCGTTGCATGTGGAGTTTCAATAATGTTTTGACAGTTGTCCTCCATGCAATTACTCATGCCAACATCATGGCAATTTGCATTGCTGACGTGGATCTGGCCAGTGTAAATTTGGTGGCTTGCTTCTTCATTGACCTGGCCTTGATTGGTTGTAGAATTGTGATCTTTTGTGGACTGGCCACCCTTCGAGAATTATTCCCTAGCTATATTGCTTCTTGGATTTTCCATGTCATTGTCCGCTAGTGAGATCATGCCACAACAGATGCTCCGGACCAGCTCCTTGTCCTATGCTTATTCTTCTTTTGGTGTAAATACCACCAATTGGCCCATGTATTTCCTCATCGTGAAGCCGTTCACTGTTTTGGAGAAAGGTATGCCATCCACGCTTTCTAATGTGAAGGCATTTCGACTGACCAAGTTTTTCACCATGAATGGTCCTATCCACTAGATTTTGAATTTTCCAAGGTGCAATCCCAATTTGGAGTTGTAAATCAAACCAAGCCTCCTTGCTTAAAATGTTTTTGTTGCTGAGATGCCTATTAATCCAAGCTTTTCTTCTCTGTTGCACTATCTCCGACGGTAGAGAGCGAAGTTATCTTTCTTCCTCTAAGGCTAGGAGCTCCTGTATTTTGTGCTCTAGCTGGGCACCACAAATTCCATGGGCATTACTACCTCTAACCTGTAGACTAGTTTGAATGGTGTTTGCCCCGTTGAGACTTTGTATGATGTGTGGAATGCCCATAGGGCTGCATCTAGCTTCTGGTCTCCCAATCTTTTTTGTTGCCATTTATAATCTTCTTCAAGATTTTGGTCAGAACCTTTTTGTTGATTTTGCCTGGCCGTTGCACTGTGCATAATAGGTTGAGGACTTCTTGTGATTGATTAGGTATTTTTTCATCAACCCTTTGATCACCTTGTTCATGAAATGGGTGCCCTGGTCACTAACTATTTCCACCAGCAATCCATGCCTTAGCAATAATGTCCTTGAAGAGAAATTTCACCACCTCATTGGTCCAACAAAATCCAATCCCCACTTCATGAATGGAAACAGCGACAGTAGACATCACATTGCTTTGCTTCGTTGTTGGCATCCCTCAATGACCGTTGGCCACCATAGACCTGCTTGCAAAATTTTATGGGGTGTGATTTCTTTGCCCATGTGTCCTTCAGTAATGCCACAGTGTGCTTCTCTTAATACTGCTTGCTGCTCATGGTCCGAGACACATCTGCATAGGATCTGGTCTATGCCTCTTTTGTAAAGCTGCCAGACAATCATAGTGAAGTTTCTTCTCCTTAAGGCAATCCTTTTCTTTCTGTCAACAATGTAACCTTCTGGGAATGTTCCATCCTCTAGGAATTGCATCATATCATAATACCAATTTTCTCCCACTTCTGCAGCTAGTACTGTGAATAGGTTGGTATCTGGGAGTTGGTCATCCACTCCATCCAAGCAGCTTTCTCTATTGGCACAATGAAACCTACTCTTAGTAGTCTGTCAATGTCTTCTTTGACTCGTTTGGCATAGTTAGGGTTTATTCTATACCTCTGCTGTCTAACTGGTATGGCTCCTTCTCTTAAATTAATGTTGTGCTGGAAGAATTTAGGGTCAATGCCCTCTATGTCCTCATACGACCAAGCAAAGACATCTTTGTATTCTTTTAGTAAGGACACCAACTCTTGCTTGAATACTTCTTCTAGTTCCAGACTAATCTTCATAGGCTTTTCTTCTTTTTCATCTCCCAGATTCACCTTTTATAGTCTGTTCAAGTTTACTTTTGTAGCATTTTCCTTCTAGTTCTCTTTTTGCTTCTGCACCCAATGACAGATCTCTTGCATTTCTTCCTCTTGCTCCAGATTCTGACCCGTTCAACCTCTTATTTTGGTTGTTTCTTCTACCTTGTTTACATCATCGATGCCAAAGGGTAGGATATATAATGTTTTTAGAGGATATTTTTAAAGCTTCCACATAGTTGTTTTCTTCATGCTTCATGTTGATGGTTACTCCACGTTGTCTTCTTTTTATTGTCGGCTCATTGGTTTTTTCTTGTGCACACCTATGCTTGCATACTCATTTGGTTGCAATGTTTTTACAAGGGGTTTAATCTTCATTTTCATACACCTTAGCGTGCTCATTTGGCCACTCTTTATAATGCTTTTTGACTCATGGTTGGGGCAAGGAATCCACTCATTTAGAGAGATAAATTCTTCCTTGGTCTCATGCATCACACGTGCTTGCTCATATTGGCTTGCAAATTTTTTACGAAAAATATTTTGTTGATAATCATTGCATACATACATTTGCAAAGACTTTTGTTGATGATGTTATGGAACTATTTGCGACGAATGATATTGGTGTGAGGATGCCCATAAAGGTTCATGTGATGCCAACTTTAAGGTTTTAATGATATGCATGTGAACACCCCCCTTACATAAGACATTTTACACCCAAAGGAAAACCTTATCTTTTCTTTCCATTTTTTCTTGAGATGACATGGCTGTCGCCTGGCAATGGTGCCTCTTGATCCACGATGCTGCTTAGAGTCTTCTCATGATCATGCTTGACCTTCTTTGGTTCTCCGATATCCTTCTTGTGTGAGGTTTCTTTAGGAACCACTGCCGGATATCTAACTGTGCATCTGCTCCAGTCCTTGCATTCATTTTCTTTTGCTAGCCCATTTCTACCTTCTTTGGCTTGACTATAACTTGTGTCTGCCACCAATGAGACTACATGTTTTTGCAATTTTGACCACAGCTACTCAAGCTGCTTATGTGCACTTGAGTACTTGGCTTCGTATCTGTGAAAACATGAACCATTGAGCTGGGCTTTGCTTCGCACTCTCACTCTACACACTGCTACTATTGGCCGCCTTTCTCCTCTCTAATGTACTACCCTTTCTCCTTTCTATTGTTCCTGATTATGATGAGTGGCGCCTGTTGTTGTTCTTTGCTATAGTGCTCTTATTTTGTTTTAGCTCTAAGAGGTCATTCATGACCTACCATGCTCCACTTAGTATGCCTTAGGAAGAAGTGCTACAAATTGTCAATTGTGTATTGACCCAACTAGATTCTTTAGCAGTCTTTAGATGGAGAAGTTTTCCTGCTCTAGACTCTCTCTCTCTCTTTCCTATGCTAGTGAGATTGAGAAAACAATTGAGCTCAACCAATCACACTGAATGATGATGTTAGTAGAGATTAAGCCCTAATCTAAGTAACCTAACACTAATCACTTTGCTAATGAACTAAACCTAAACTAAGAGCGCTAGCCCTAATCAACATGGTATCAGAGCTAGACCTAAGCTCTGACACCATGTTGAGAATCATGGATCGAGCTCTCCTAATGACAAACATCTACCTAATCAAATTCTAATCCTACTGTAATGACAATAAAATTAACATGACTAATCTAAGGTGGATGATACCTAAATGAATTCATGATGATGAGTATGTGTAATAGACTCAAGCACTATTAGGTTACAAGATTAAGACTTGTACTCATAAAGAGGCCTGAAATGTGTGCAAGTGATATGATTTCATTTCTTGAAATGCCCCCCTTTTATACGAGGAGGTACACCCTCGGGCTTGTACATCCATATGGGATAAATCCCTTTGCTCATGTGGCTGCATGCTATGCTTTGCACTTTCTTGGCTACTCATTCTCACTCCCTGTCTCTTCCTTGTGCTCTTTGGCACCACATTTCTCAACACAACCCTCACACCTAGATCAATACCATGTGTCCTCAAAATAATCCTAGCTTTCCTTGAACGAGGAGTAACAATTGACGAAATGCCAAGCTCCATTAAGGCTCTACTTGGAGCTATAGAGTCACCATCCATATATGACTGACCTGATAGATCAAGCACAGAAGGTTGATCTACCTTTTCCTTTCTTTTGTATGATACATGTGTACTTACGTCTATTCTTAACTTGCCTTACTATGGACTAACACTAGATCCATTGCTAGAGGACTCTCTAGGTCCACTAAGCATCTGTGATGATTGCTGCTCTATATGTGGGGCAATATCATTACTTCTTACATCTTCATCTTCTATTGCCTTTACTAGTGGATACCAGCTACTCATCCCATCAAAGGCTTACTTGCATCTCACGAGTGAGGTAGCATTATAACATCTATAACCTTTCTACTCTAAAGCATAACCAATGAAGATGCATTTCTCTACTTATGGATCTAACTTTGTTCTCACTTTATCGAGAACATGCATATATGTAAAATATTGAAACACTTTAAAGTGATACACATCTGGTTTTATGTTTGGTAACTTTTATTCAGGTATCATGCCATGAATAGATGTAGTGTGGGAGTCTTTTTCATAATGTAAAGTAGTTTGTTGTTGCTTCTACCCCAAAATAATTAGGTATATTCTTTTTAGACAACATCAAGGTACGTGCTACTTTTGTAATAATGTGTTTATTAAAACCATTTTTTGGAGAGTGTACCTACATGTGAAATGTATCTTGATTCTCTATTTTCTCAAGAAATCATTGAACTCATTGAAAAAATACTCTCTCCTACCATCTAACCTTATGCATTTTTTGACAACCAATACAATCCCTTTTTCTGGCTCTTTCATCCCATGCTTTGTATGCATGCACCTGCTAAGGGGGAGCATTTTCTTCACCAATATTTGGCTCCTTTTTTACCTATGAGATGAAATTCCAAAATCTTTTTCCCATAAGGAAATTGGTAAGGAAATTGGTCTTCATAACCTTTCCCATAAGGAAATTGGTCTTTATATGCATGCACCTGCTAAGGGGGAGCATTTTCTTCACCAATATTTGGCTCCTTTTCACCTATGAGATGAAATTCCAAAATATTTTTCCCATAAGGAAATTGGTCTTCATAACCTTCCACACTTGGAAGTTATTTTTGTCGTTGTTGTCTGAACTTCCAATATCCTTTTCCCACCAGAAGGAAATTGGTCATCCTAAACTTCCATGCTTGGACGTTATTCTTGTCCAACTTCTTATCGCTAACAATTTGGGTAAGACTATGAGATATGATTACCTATAGAAACTTACCAAATGGTACTTTTAAAAGACGTGCACTTGAGTAAACTAGAAATCTCTACACAACAGTACTATAAACCTATTATTATATGCAAACCAATCACATATACATACATCTATCAACAACTATCACACTTATATTCTCTGTATAGTTTATCTTGTAGCCAAATTTATATGTGAACCAATCACATATATCTATCAACACCTATCACACTTAGATTCATTATACAGACTGTGTTGTAAGCAAATTTATGTTGCATTTTACAACGAACCAAAAATTGGGCACAGTCAAAATTTACACTTTCACAAAGTGTCTACAAAAAACTTGCAGATCCAAAATTGAGCCCAAAACGTGCCCGAATTATGAAAAAATTCAATTAACAAAGTTAACTACAAACAATATAGTCTTCTTCCTTTACCCAAGAGGATGCCTTAATCTGAGGAGACAATGACTTCCCTCTTTGTTTGTAGCTCTCAGCAACTAACCAAAATTGTTGCTCTAAAATTAAAGAAGGAAAGAGATGGAAATACCCTTACCCATATACTGCTTCCTTGCGTGCCTTGTCCTTTCCTCTTGCTTGCCTCCTTAGCTCTCACATGAATTGGAGCTCTGATGCCATAAAGATAATGTGGGAGATAGGGAGAGTTTGAGTTTCTTGTAAAAGCGCACACACACACACACACACACACACACATAAGAGAGAGCAAGCTACAAGAGAGAGATTGATGGATGAATTTTTTTCTATTTTATTCTTTTCTCTACAACCATAAAACTAAAGAGATAAGAGTACATACTATAAGGAAAATTACTCTCCTACTATAACATACGATGGTTAATTCATAATGTGAACTCGGCTATATGAGCTGGTGCTATAACTATGCCATACTCTAGCAATCCAAATGTGGTTGTCACACAACTTGTTATCCATTGGTGACAACATATCAACCATAATCTCACCAACCATGCTAGTGGCATAAGTGTGAAAGCTATCACCTAGGTGGGTCATTAGTGTTTGCAGCACTTGTTGAGCTTGATATCTCAACACAAGGGATGTAGACGACAAACATATACCATCTACTGGCTAACCTTATCCCAGGCTTGGAGACAATGCACCATTTTCAATACCATGAAAGATAGCCTATTGAACATTGTTCAACATGTCTCCACATAGTTGCAAAAGCATGGGCTTTGTTTTGCAGACAATAGCCAGTACAAGATCATGACTCCCTTAAAGATTTAGAATCTCAAAATTCCACTTTGAGAAGTTGAATGAAGGTGCAATAGTGGAGGTGTTTCTCACCAGAATCAAAGATCTCCGTGACCAAAAGATGGCTATAATCGACATGAATGTGCTCTCCCCAAGTCTTTCTTGTCGTTTGGCTAAGGGTATTGCTGCATAAATATGAGAGTTCTGTTACAACTATGAATGTTAGTGTCGGGCATATTCTTGTCACATTTGAGGAGTTGAACTAATTACTTCATGCATATACAGAGATATTTCCACCAATTTTTGATTGTTTGGATGTATGTGAAGCTTGCATGATGGGTAGTAGCTACTCCAAAAACCCTTATCCTTTCAAAAAGAGGTCAGATTTAGGGCCAAGGCTCCAACTTGTACATGCTGATCTCAATGGACTTGGACATTCTTCCTGTTTTTTCACATCGATATATGATTATAATATGAAGATGTAGATTGTGCAAGATTCACACTATTAAGGAGATGGCAAGGAGTATGTCTAATGGTAGGAATCTACCTAAATTTTTTTGGGGTGAGGAAATTAACACCTTTATATACACTTTTCATAAGAGTGCAACAAAGGCCATCAAAGGGATGACTCCATTACATGCCTACTTGGGTAAGACACCTTCAGATCCACAAACTTGAAAGTTTTAGTTCCAGATGCTCAGAGAACTAAATTGGATGCCAAAAGCCATATATGCATCTTCTTGGGTTACATCATGGTGTTGAAGAGATACTATGAAGATGGACTTTAAAGATAAAGAACAAGATCATGATGTGTCACAAAACCATTTTATATGTAGATGGATTTTGAAGATAAAGATAATAAGAGCATGATGTGTCACAAAACCATTTTATATGTAGATGGATTTTGAAGATAAAGATAATAAGAGCATGATGTGCCAAAAATTGGTAAGCCATTTTTTAAGTGGTACATGAAGCTTTTGGATGGAGCAAAACAACTGAGAGGATGTGTCTCAAGATGTTTGCATATTTAAAAATTTATAGGAGCAAAATAGGCTCAAGAGAATCTTGTGAATTTTTATCTCATAACTGAGGTACTAAAGATTTAAAGGCTTACCACCTTCAAAGAAGTAGTCGTTGCCAAGATTAAGAAGTCTAAGCTTAAAAGGATGGCTTGTCACTACTGCAAGGTTAGCACGATGTGCAAGTTTGAAGGTTGTGGAGGTTGCATGCTACAATTAGCTCACAGCTAGTAGTTGATAGCCAATGACGTGAAGCCTAACATAGTCATAGTTCTTAGGAAGACATATCCTTGTGTCAAGCAGTTGCTATTATGTAGTGAACCTGTACTAATTCTAGAAGTAAGACTTTAAACAAAGAGAAATGTTGCTATTAATTATAATTATGTGTAATCTTTGCTATGTGTTGATAAGAGTGATGTGTCTCTGTTTTAATAAACATGTTGAGCACATGAAAGAGAGTGAGAGAGTTACATAGCGGAGTGAGAGCGTGTGAAGTTCTAAAGTGGACAAGTGTCTTGAGTGTCCCCATGACCAGTTTAGAGTTGGTGTTTGAATCCATAAGCTTTGGTGGGTGGCTACACGCCTCCCATGGCATAGCCTGACTGGTCTATTACCTTAAACCGTTGTCTTGCCATTCTGTTGAGAGGAAAATTGGTGAGAAACACTTGGCAATCCTGCTAGAAAGGGAAACAACTCTACTACAACTTCGCTGGAAAAAATCCTACTAGAGGGAACTCTACTGCAACTCCGCTGGAAAACATCCTACTAGAGGGAACTCTACTGCAACTCTGCTGGAAAACATCCTACTAGAGGGAACTCTACTGCAACTCCGCTAGAAAACTTCTTGCTGAGGGAAACCTCTACTCCAATCAGGCCGAAAATCTCTCCTTTTTGGAAATCACGGCAAAGCAAAAAAACCTCTGCTGAGTAGCATTTTACACCTTCAGGCAAAGGAAACTCTGAAAAAAGAAAGTTCTGGTTCCACTTAAACTGATCTTGCTAGAAATAGATTCCTAAAAAATAAGTCTGTAGAGAAGCCATAACATCGAGGGGATTTTCTGGGAAGGTTAGTGTGTGCGGAGAATCTTTCACCACACAACCCAACTAGCAAAAATGGATTTAGGCATACCTTCCGCATGATTGTGAACTTGAGAATGGAGATCAATAATACCTTCCAAGAAATCCTTTGGGAAGCTCCCAGCAAGGAGTGTCTCGCACCGTTCCAACCAGGAAGATAGTGCGGAAACTTGTACAAACCCACATGAGAAAGAGGGAGCGTCAGGTAAGTACAATTTGGGCCAAGAAAAGGAGTACCAAGAGCTAGAAGCTGTGCACAATCCAGGTCCAACAAGCCCAAGAAGGGTGGAGCAACAAAACCAAGAAGAACAACCACAACAACAAAACCCGTGTGGAAAAGGTTCAAGGGAGCCATGGCATAATTAGCCAAAAATTTCCTGGTGTTCTTAGGAGAGAAAGGGAAGATGTAGATCTGCATGTAAGGAGGTTTGAGCGAACTTGAAAAGTGGCCAGACCTCAGGATATGGAAGAACCAGAGCTAAGTGAAATTCGCAGAGATGCTTTCATGAACACCTTCAAAGACAGAGCCACGGAGTGGTTGTCAAGATACCAAGAAAACCATTTCCATACTTATGAATAGGTCATGACTACTTTTCTGGAAAGATTCCGCAAGATAAAATTTGCAACTTAACTCTGTGATCAAATGAGAGAACTCCGACAAGAAGACATGGATGTAGAGGTCTAAGCAACAAAGCTGTTAAGCTTGAGGCAGAGAGTGGCGGAACAAACCCGACCCTCAATGCAAATAGTTGCAGATTGGTTTGTCCAAGGGCTTAAGCTGAACATCCTTGCAATAGTCAGTATACAAAGCAGGCAGAAACTAAAGAGGAGTTCAAGGAACTAGTTGAGCTGGCCAAAATGGCAGAAAAAAGAAGCCAAGAAAGAAGACAAAAGAGGAAGCCCAAGAAAATTGTCACAATTGAGGAGGATGATTCAAGTGACACCTCACAGGACACTCCATTGGGGTAGTAAAGAAAAGGAAGGAAAAAAAGAAGAAAATCATGAAGGCAAAAATGACTGGAGAACTTGTGCTACAGGTGAAGCAGATGATGCAAGAGAGGAAAAAGAGAAAAAGCTTAGAATACCTCAAAAATGTGTTCTGCTCTTAATGCAAACACGAAGGCCATGTACGTATACCATTTGTACATGTACAATCATAGTACATGTAACTTTAGGTACAACATTAAAAATAGAGCTTCCATGATGGTGAACATCATGGAATGAGCGTAAAGAAGACCCCCAGGAATGGGAAGGTATGGGAGCAGAGCTGTGGAAATTACTTAGAAAGAAGAAGCCAAAGACATGTCGGTGGTTCTAGAACCTTCACATGCTACTATTATGAACAGCTTGGGCACATCAAGGTTGAATATGCCATGAAGAAAAAAGATGATAAAGAAAGACATGCGGAATTGATATAACTCAAGGAAAATCTGCCAAGTGTCAACATGATGTAGGCAAATGACATACAGATGGAGGTTCAAGACATCTTGGTAGTCACAAGGGCTAAAGCAAATGAATCTGGTGTAGTAATAAATTTGTAGCCATCCAGCCATGTTACTCTTGGGATACCCATGTGACTGTTGGGATACCCATGTGACTGTTGGGCTCCCATAACTGTTGGGCTCCCATAACCTCCACATATTCTAGCCCTCTTGTAACCACTTCTTGATATGACATCTTGTAATAACCAAATGCCACAACTCATTAGCCTAAGATAATGCTACTAATGCTAGGGGGTGTTCACACCCAAGCTAATGCCGAAATGCTAGGGGGTGTACACACCCATCAACATGGTTGATATGTCACTAGTGGATGACAGGTTGTGTGACATCCACATACTAGAGTATAGCATAGTTATAGTGCACTAGCTTATATAGTCAGGTTCACAATATAGACTTACCATTATATGTTATAGTAGGAGAGTACTTTCCCTTATAGTACATACTCTCATCTCTTTAGTTTTATAGTTGTAGGGAAGTGAAGAAGATAGAAGAAAACTTAGCCATCCATATCTCTTTGTGTCTTTCTCTCTCAGGTGGGTGTGTTTGCTTGTAAGGAACTCAAGCTCTCCCTCTCCCCCTCATTCTCTTTACCTTGTTGAACACATCAACACTAATGGATGGTGTCCTAGAGCTCATAGGAGGAAATAGCCTTAAGCTTGAACTTCGAAACAGGATAGTGCAGTGTCGTTAAGCTTTCCATCAGTAGCACCAAATGGTGGTGGGTAGTGTGGTCTTGCAAAGAAGGTGCAATTTCTCTCATGAAAAGCCTCCCAAAAATAGCATCATAGTTAGTGGTTCCTTTGAAGTCCATAATGACAAAAATATGTTTAAAGGACATTTCAAAGGTATCCATATGTGCATCTAGCTCACCTTCCCTAGAGATCTTTCACAAGTGATCCATTAGCCATTTTTATCAAGAATGGGTTTCTAGCCGAAGCTTTCCCCATTTTTCCCAACAAGATCTTGACATGGTGATGCTCACTCCAACCCCACCATCTAGGATGGTAGAGAATTTATTTCCTTTGTAGGAAATCAATAAAGGTGTAGTATCTGAGATGGCTTATTTATATAGTAAAAAATTATAAAGTTTAAGATAAGAGATTAGATAAGGATATCTATTGTGTAAGCTAGTTTTGCATAGTTATACATAAGAGAAGAGCTCATAATCTCTAATTTACACATTAGACAATGCACATGCCTTAGCAATTTAATGCTGAATCTAATTAATGGTTAATTTTATAAATTAATTAACAATTAGTGATCAATCTTATGAGTCAATTAGTAATTAATGGTTAATTATAGTCTCTTTATCATTCTAAAAGGAATAAAAGGGTTACCTTAGATTAATTTTTAATCACTATTTTTCACAATTCATTAGTGGGCTAATGTGTTCAATGAGAAGATGCCTATGGCATCATGAGGAAATGCATTCATGAAGATGACTTTGTTTCCATACTTGAACAAGCCCATTTTGACATAGGTGGAGGATACTTTTTGTCAAAGATATGATAGCACGCACGGTTCTCTGGGCTAGACAAAGGTGGCCTACACTCTTTAGAGATGTAGCAAAAATTGTCATGCTCTAACAAATGTCAAAGATTTTATGCTCTATGGGCTTACTACACTGCCTACAAGGTGGTTTATCAACAGAACACCTTTCCAGCTTACATTTGGACTTGATGTAATCACGCCCATGAAACAATTGGTTCCATTGGCATGAAATACTTGGTTCCAAGTCTTCATATTATAGTAAGGCATAATTTGAAAGGAAACCCTCTCACAAAGTGGTTGGTTACCTTAGGAAGCAAGAAAAGATTGCAATTTATTTATGGTTAAAAAACTACGGCGCGCAAACAACCAACTAAAGGAAAAATACATGAAGGTATTAGACATGGTACTACTCGTATATAGTGTCAAGAACACCAAAGGGGAACTCAAGTACCAAGGCTAAGGTCCCTACTATCGAGTCACGAAAATCGCTCCTCAAGCCGTATATTAAAGATATAGACCCTAAATGGGGTTAAGGTTAAATGTTATTTCAAACTAAAACCTACTACTATGGACCTCTCATGTAGGACATGCTCTATCAAATCCTTAAGAAAAAGGGGAGAAATAAGAGGTAGACAATAAAAAATGAAGGGCATGCCTTACAACAAGTACCCAATTTTAAAAAAACCAAACAATACCCCCAAGCATACAAATCTTTGTATGTGCATAGCCAACATCCAGGATGTGGCCAAAACCAAAGTCTTAGAGGATCCTACTCGACTTGAGCTAAAGTCCTCCTAGGAAGACCACCTAGCTGGGTAACCCACCTTGGTTAAGACCCCACTAATACAAAGAGAGTCAAACAACGGCCCCAACACGCACCAATACCATCTAAGCAATAAACATTCCATTGGTCACAACCAAGCTATTAGAAGACCTTGATAAAAGTTCAAGGCTTCTATCAAGGGAACCCTACATTTGGGTTCCAAGGTCAAAGAAAGGTCAAAGAAACTCATACCTCAGGCCTCTACAAACACACCATCAAAGATCAAATCCAAGATAGAGTGGAGGCCTAAACACATGCCTCCCAATGCCATCTCCAAAGTTTAAACACAAGGTCAAAGAAACTCATACCTCAGGCCTCTACAAACACACCATCAAAGATCAAATCCAAGATAGAGTGGAGGCCTAAACACGTGCCTCCGCCGATGCCATCTCCAAAGTTTAAACACAAGTGGAGAGCAACGAGTGAACGAGCAGAGAGTGGTGGCCTTCACCTCGACTCACATGTTGACACCACCTTTGAATCACTCATAAGAGATCATGGGTTGCAGTGGTCGTACCCCCTTAATTCAAATCAAAGAAGAGACACCCCCTACAGTGCCAAAACCCCAAGACAATAAGTGGTAGAAAAGCTGGATAAATTTTCATTGCATAGGGACATAATGATTTCACATCATAAGCCCCAGCACAGCAGGCGCTTAGCTTACACCAACATAAGAAATCAGTCTCTTGCAAGCCGAGATGAGTCCGGTATCTTTCCAAAGATGTTTTTCCTTATTTATTGGAGCGTATGGAGACTATGCAAAAATTTTGTGCAAGAACAACTTCTTGTAGTTAGCCCCCAATCATGAAAAGGACACAAGATTTGGGCCCCAAAACAATGTAGAAAGGCTATTTTTGAAAGCATTCAAATGCCACCATAGGTCTTTAGATTCTTTCATGTTCAATGATCGTATATATGTAATTGCAGATACCTTGCAATCATTCTTCCTCTATTGTGGCCCCAGATATTGACTGGGCAATCCCTTCCCAACTAATACCATAAGCTTGGGCTATAACAAAATCCACAAGAGTCGATATTGATGCCTTATACTCCCAATCATCTATGAGAAGACATTGATCCAAGATTTGCAAGCGTAGCACTTTCCCCAAGGTAGACACAATGTTATTGCCTGGGTCGAGACTGTCAAGTATACTACTTGTGTAGTCCTAGCCTGGGACTCATTTTGGGCATACTGACCTGTTTGGGCTACTAATCGTTGCTGATTTGTGAGCAAAAAAATGGATTTCCAAAAGAGGAAACATAACCCTAGAAATTAGGATTTTCTAAAGAAATTCGATAAACCCAAGGGCAACAACAATGACGTTAACAATATGAAGAGGGTTGACACTTCCACCAAGCCTAACAAAGGGGATTCCAAGCCTTGTGTCATTCAATGTTGTAGGTGCAACGAAGAAGACCATATTGCAACAGATTGTCTAGAGAAGAAGAAGAGAAGTGTGACAAAGCTACACATGATTGAGGATGAGGAGAAGGATGTCACATTCAAACAAGAAGGTAAAAATGATCATGCATATACCTATTATGAAGGTAAAAGAAAATCTCATTGTCTTTTGAGAATCAAGGGAACTATTAATGGTAAAGATGATGCTACTCTACATGATGATGGTAGCACACGTGAATCCATTTATGAAACAGGTATGGGGTTGCTTAACCTAGAGTACATTCCCTCTTAAATCTACTTTCACTGGCACAAAGTATAATTGCACTAAGGTAGTGAAAGATGTAGGCCTATGCATCAAAGCATGTTCCCTGTTAAAGCTACTTTTAGTGGCACAAATTATAATTGCACTAAGGTGGTGAAAGATGTAGGTCTATGCATCAAACCTTAGGAGAAAAGGGATTTCCTAGTAGCACCTTTGTAGGGGGTAGATATCATAATAGGTATGCATTGGAGATATTAATATAACCTTTATATTAAATATGATACACATACTATGTGGATTAGCAAAGATGGTAAGGGTTTGTGTCTAGGGGGTCAAATAAAAGAAGAGCTTAGCCCTTTGCTTAGCCGCACCCAAGCTAAGAGAGCTTTATATAAGAAGGAGAAAACTTATATGGTGTGGGTTATCAAGGCTACAACCATGGAAACTACACCTACTAGTCCCTCACAATAAGTATTCCTCTCTAAGTTTAAAGATTGTTTCTTAGAGAAATTGCACATTCTAGACGCAAAGACCTCCTAGGCAATACACTACCTTGCACATTCTAGAGGAATTTCACATTCTAGACCCAAAGACCTCCAAGGAAATACACTACCCTTACAAAGCACCTTATAGAGTCAATATGGTAGATGTTAAGAATTTGTGGTGCTCATGCTAGGTGACACAAGTGGAGGAGAGAGAAGACACAAAGTCATACAAGAAATCTCTTGCTTATTAAATTGCTTACAAATGCAATTGGTCTACTCTCACACAAATTGTGAAGAGTTCCCATCCTTTAAATAGGAGGAGGCCACCCCTTTGGGGTGCCTTTACACACGACCTTAATTTCAACCATCCAATATTGTGCCCAAGACTAATGGTTACAATGCCTATATTCTAATACCCCCCCTCAATACCAACTATGAATGCTTGGAATGGGTGGTATTGCACATAGAATCCCCCCCTTAATCTATGGATGGAGATGCCTTTATAAATAGGCGTACAATGGTGTTCATGGTGATGTGATTTACTAGGGTTTACCAAATACCCTAGAGCTTCAAAGGTTAATAATGGCCTTTGAGTCTTTAGTTGTTGTCGATGACGATGTACACCTTAATGCGGGTGCACTCCACTCTTTATGCTTGCTTGTTCATCTTTCCACTTTGACCTTTCAAACAAGTGTTCAAGGGAATGGGTTTGGGAGGGTCTTACCACTTGTCTTAATGATTTGACAAGAGCAGTGTCTACTCCACTAATACAATGAGAAGGTACAAGCTTATTTAGAGTGATTAAGGAGCCGATTTCATGGCTCACAATGACAAGAAACACTCTTCTTGACTCATGAGTACATGGCTTATACATGTGCCAATGTCTCTTACATAAACAATGCAAAGAGAGCTCATGCAATGTCACTAAAAAAATGAAATAGAGGCATGTTAGGATGCATTGACCTCTTCTTAGGTTCAGCTTACATGCTAAACACAATGAGTTCACAGTGGAATAAGAATGCATTGAACCATTCATGGGTTGCACATGGCTTATGGGATGCCATTGCACCATACTTGCATGGAACAAGCTCAAGAAATAAGCGAAAGTTGAATAGAAGCACCCAAAATTGATGTGCTTACCAAAAACCTTCATAATAGAAGATTTGCTGATGAAGAAGCTGATGTAGAACTCCTCCTTAATTGCAAAAACTTCCCGCTTTGATGGTTATGCCCACCCACCGTAAGTGTTTAAAAACACTCTCCAAGCTAATAGTCACCACCGGGAGCTTTATTGCTTGAGTAAATTGTTGTTGAAGACGCCGCCTTTAGAGATTTTTGATGAAGCCACCTCCCCTTAGAGCCAAGGGACTCCACTCCTCTTCAATTGGGCCACCATTAGTGTTTAGCAACACTTGTTAGTGTTTAAAAACACCTTAATCCCACTTTAAACAAGCTTTTGGTGAGGTTATAAGCTTGGTGAAGCTTTGGCTATGGCACCTCTGGACAGCAGCGTGCTCTTTTGCTTGGCTCTCCTTCTGTGGTCCACCAAATACCAAACCCTCTTATAGGTAGCTTTAGCACATCATGGCGCCCCTACACGCAAGAGGGTTTGTCCCAATTGTGCACACGCAATGCGTATGGACCGTACGACCACAAAGCAGCAGAAAAAACGGACTGATTTGGGGGCGTGGAAGAAATTTGCCACTCTAGGGGCTAATCAGAGGCATTGATGGGCCATGGAGCTTAGCAATGACCTAATCTACAAAACCCTAGAGCAAACCTCAAGCCAAAAACGCCTACAATGCATGCTAGGAGCCCTCCAATGAGCTATGGTATGGGCTGGCCAGTTTGGAAGCTAGTGAAAAAAGCAAAGATGACATTAAATGCCCAAATCTCCCACCACAGATTGGCTTGAAGTCGACCTATTCTACACCACAAGAGTAAACCTAAGCTCTAGATACCATGTTAAGAATTTGTGGTGCTCATGCTAGGTGACACAAGTGGAGGAGAGAGAAGACACAAAGTCATACAAGAAATCTCTTGCTTATTAAATTGCTTACAAATGCAATTGGGCTCTACTCACACAAATTGTGAAGAGTTCCCATCCTTTAAATAGGAGGAGGCCACCCCTTTGGGGTGCCTTTACACACGACCTTAATTTCAACCATCCAATATTGTGCCCAAGACTAATGGTTACAATGCCTATATTCTAATAGTAGAGCAGAAAATAAATCCAGCATCAAGCAGAAGAACTCTTAAAGAGGGGTTTAATAATTAGACCTAGCAGCTCATCACCTTAGCAACTCACATCACCTTATGGTGCGCTTCTATACTTTTAGTCAAGATAAAGAACAAAACTTATTGTATGTGTATAAACTATAGAGCCCTAAACAAGATTACGATAAAGAATAAGCACCCCATTCCCATAGTTGATGAATTATTGGAATTAAGAGGGGTAATATATCTAGAAAATATAAAAATAAGTTCGATATAAGAATGGATGGAGGATGTGTATAAGATTACATTCATGACTTAATTTGGTCATCATGAGTTTTTGGTAATGCTCAATGATCCTATAAATTTTAATCATATCGTATAATCCTCAAACATCAAGATTGTATGGTTGTATTCTTTGACGATATACTAGTCTTTAGCAAAAATATTGAAGATCATAAGAAACACATGAAACTAATATTCTCTCTTTTGAATAGAAACCAACTTTATCTTAACACTTAGGATTAGTTTCTTTCGAGATAAATTAATTACTTTATCTTAACCCTTAGGAGTATTTTCTTTCGAGATAAATTGAGTGCTTGAAAGATAAATCAAGGACTTGACCCACATAGTCTCAATAGCAGTAGGTTGAGGGCATTCAAGTGGATCTAAAGAAGATCGAGTCTATCATCACTTGGACTAGACTTCGTGATATGTACATGATTTATGATCATTATTAGGATTATCAATTGTTATAGGGAATTTGTCAAGAATTTTGCACGACCGCTAGTGGCAGATCTCCTAAAAAAGGCTGAACAATTCCATTCGATCGATAGACATGATAAATCCTTTCAAGCTTTGAAATAAGCTCTTACTCATACCACTATGTTACAACTTCTTGACTTTTTTGGACCATTCTTATAATTGTGAGCATTGCCAGTGGCTATGGGATTGGGGTAATCCTCATGTATATCAATTGGACTCCTCACATCAATACCAACATGACACCACATGATAGACATAAACATAAACACTAGCTCACTATGGGATTGGGGCAATCCTCATGTATATCAATTAGACTCCTCACAATCAATACCAACATGACACCATATGATAGACATAAACACTAATAACACTAGCTCACTTGCCAATATCAATAACACTAGCATGGCCCTAAATGTGCAATGATACTACCTTATTAGTATTTAATATGGAATCACCCATGATACCAACTACCAACATGGAACAATGGTATTTCATGTATCCCCAATCTACTCCCATAGAAGGATCTAGCTAACAAAAATTAATTGTGTATGCTTCCATCATCATGCAGTTTTACTAATTCTTTACCATTAATTATTCCTTACATCTTTAATAAAACATGATAATTTTGCTTACCTCCAGAATAGTCAGGGTTGAAGTCACCCTCTTGGTTGAAGGATTCATCCTCTTCCTCGTCTTAGTTCGTCATATATACTTGTGTCACATAATTTGTATATCATTCAGGACATTTAGGTGATATGTGTCCCTCTTTGTGGCAATGGTAGCATCAGACCACATGTTTCTTTGGCAATGCTAGCATCAAACCACATGTTTTTGGCAATGGTAGTGTCGAACTAGCTTTATATTGGAGGTTGTTGCGGCATCTTTATTTCTTACAATGTCTTTTCCTTTAGTAATCCTAGTTGAATCAAAATTATTTGAAAAATCGGGTAGTTTAGAAAAATTTCAAAAAGATGTATCAAATACTCATATGGCTTCTCTAGGAATAGGTCCAGTTTTTCTTTTAGACTTAAAGCTAAAAGAGACTGTGAATCCTTTGATAAATTAATTGAAGCTCTCTAGACCTGCATAGTCTCCCCTTCCTAGACCTATGCTCTGATACCACTAACATGGGATGATCTATTTTCTATGAAGAGAGATCTATTTACATGAGAGGATCTATTTTCTATGAAGAGAGATCTATTTACATGAGAGGATTTATTTACTCTATGAGAGGATCTATTTTCTATGAAGAGATATCTATTTACATGAGAGGGTCTATTTAATATGAAGAGATATCTATTTACATGGAAGGACCTATTTACTATGAAGAGAGATCTATTTACATGGAAGGACCTATTTACTATGAAGAGAGATCTATTTACATGAGAGGATCTATTTACTATGCATAGAGATCTATTTACATGAGAGGATCTATTTACTATGAAGAGAGATGTATTTGCTATGAAGAGAGATGTATTTACTATGAAGAGAGATGTATTTGCTATGAAGAGAGATCTATTTACATCAGAGGATCTATTTACTATGAGAGGATCTATTTACTATGAAGAGATCTCTATTTACATGATAGGATCTATTTACTATGAAGAGATATCTATTTACTATGAGAGGATCTATTTACTATGAAGAGATCTCTATTTACATGAGAGGATCTATTTACTATGAAGAGAGATCTATGAACATGAGAGGATCTATTTACTATGAAGAGAGAACTATTTACATGAGAGGATCTATTTACTAGGAAGAGAGAAATTAACATAAACAAAAAAATACACGCATATTAATAAAACCCAATGCTCAAAATAAACTAAATTAAGGAGATAAAATAAACAAAAATAACCTCAACACACAAGAACAGGCATAATCTTTGCTCCCAATGCATGTGGCCTTCTCCCATGCGTTGGTATTTATATATTATTGAAGCCAAGCCACTTTAGGCCAAAGATCGTATATTTATTTTTACAAAAGAGTAGCTTATGCTAGTTCCGCTTTTGCATGCATAAATATGAGAGTTGCATACATTATCTTTTACAAGTTCAAGCACGGCTCTTGCTTTTCTAAAAAAAAAGTTCAAGTGCATCTCTTGCTTAAGAAAAGATAACTACAACATATTTTAGGCTTGGAATTTAGCAAAAGATGAAAGTCTACATTAGATAAAGGTAAATTAATCATTCTCCAATGTGCACATGTCTCGCATTTGCTTGTAGTGCAATGCCTTGAACTTTATTTCACGTGCACGTATGTCTTCAATCGCTTTCCCCTTCATGTATCTTACAAATGCAAATGTTAGTTTGCCAATTAATTGATAAATTTAATCGATCCCAAAAAATGCATTAATATGCATAAACTATACACAAATCAATAATTACTACTGTAAGGACCCAATGTATCACCCTCTCATATAAACCGATCTAGTGAATTATCCAAGCTATGATTGTGGTCCTTAGCTTAGATAAATGACTAGATTAGTTTGTCTGTATCTAGCATACACCACTGAGGTCACACTAAAGGTATTTAATATTTAAATATGGAATCACCCAAGATATTAATAGCATAGAGCAAAGATAAATTAAGCTTTCCTAAGATATCTAAGAGGATAATATTTAAATATGGAATCACACATGATATTATGGGGGGCTCCATAATGTATTCATACTTCCACAATCTAAACATATTCAGGCTGTATTTATTAATGCCCATCGAGCATTAATAAATTAATGCTTGAACCTTAGCATATACTAAGGTTCAAGCGTCGCCTTGCGTTGAACTTTAGTTTACGCTAAGGTCTAGAATTGCACGATAAAGAGACTCGAGGACCTCGCTTGCGAAATAGACGAATAGAGTTCGAGAGACACACAGAGGTCACATTCCCTCTCGGGCACAGAGAGAGAGAGAGAGAGAGAGAGAGAGAGAGAGAGAGAGAGAGAGAGAGAGAGAGGGAGGGAGGGAGGGAGGACTTTTGTCCCTTGTGAAGAAACATGCAAAAAGAGACGAGCAGAGAAATCGTGAGAGTGAGCACAACTAAAGGGATAGAGCAATCGTGAGAGTGAGAGTGAGCACAACTGAAGGGATAGAGCAATCGCGACATAGTCGAAGAGAAAGACTCTAGGGCCTCACTTATGACACAATCAAAGAGAAAGACAAGGGTGACACTTTGTCGAAGAGAGAGAGGAGAGTCGAAGAGAGAGGAAGGAATTCGCACAAAATAAGGAGCCAAAACAAGCTGGGGAAAAAAACAACCATCCAAAAAACCCCCACACGTGTCCACCATTGGAGCTCGCAATCTACCATCCTTTCCTAAGATCAAAAATATTCTTGAACAACCATCGAATTAATTAACTGCAACAATAGAAATTTGGGACCCATATTAATAGCATGGAGTAAGATAAATTAGGCTTTACAAAGATATCTAAGAGGATAATTGTAGCTTCCACCTTCCTTGATTCAATAAGACTTAAGGACCCAAGGTATTACCCTCTCATACAAACCACTCTAGCAATTTGTCTAAGCCGTACCACTATAGTCACACTAAAAGATATGGAATCACTCATGATATTAATAGCATGGAGCAAAGTTAAATTAGTCTTTCCTAAGATATCTACGAGGATAATATTTAAATATGGAATCGCCCATGATATTAATAGCATGGAGCAAAGAAAAATTAGGCTTTCCTAGGATATCAAAGAGGATAATTATAGCTTCAACCTCCCTTGATTCAAGGCTCCTTTTGAAAAGATGCAGGGGAGAAGAGAGCTTGAGCTCTTGTAAGCACACATACACTCACACAAACCCTAGAAGAGAACACACAAGGTGAGAGGCTGAAAATTCTTCTTCTTCTTCTTCACATAACAAAAGAGGTCTACAAAGAAGATAAATTGACTAACACACATAATAGAGTATATACAAGTGGTCCATAATGTGAACACGCTAAGAGGAGTGGATAGATGTGGACTAGTTAGTGTAGTCCAGTTGTAGAATCTCTAGCGAAGCTATGTCGGTGCCAGCTATCAAACCCGCCAGTGATATAAATGTCAAACGGTCATACAGGCGCGTCGTGAGTGTCAGCTCATGTTGAGCTTGACATCTCAACACTCCCCCTTAAGCTCAACTCCATCTCATGAACTCCAAGCATATATCAAAATCTGCGGAGCTTCTCAGCTCCCAAGGCCTTTGTGAAGATGTCAGCAACCTGATCCTCTGTGCTGACGTAGGCCAAGTCGATGTCGCCTGCCCCAAGACTCTCTCCCTGATGAAGTGGTAATGCACCTCAATGTGTTTCGTCCGCGCATGGAAAACTGGGTTCCTGGCCAACTGTATATTGCTAAGGTTGTCACAATATATGACAACCTTTCTCTCCACATGCAACCCCAAAGTAGCTTGCGTAACCAAGATACCTCACATGTTGCACCATTGTAGCTCCTCTGTACTCTACCTCTGTACTCAACAAGGCAACTATGGGCTGCTTCTTGCTGCTCCATGTCACAGTAGCACTCCCTAATGAAAACATAAATCCACTGCTGGTAGATCTCCTGTTTGAAATGCTACTTGCCCAATCTGCATCTGTGTACCCATATAGCTCCAATGGTACACTTGCTGCATAAAACAATGCATAGTCAACAGTGGCCCTCAAGTATCGAAGTGTGTGTCACACACTGTCGTCAAGATGTGGTTTGTGCGGAACCTGCATAAACTGGCTCTCTAAGCCAACATTGTAGCTCAAATCTGGCCTGCTGATCGTGACATAGATCAGACTCCCCAGAATATTCATGTACATAGTAGGATCCTCCAACACATAACCTGCATCCGCACTAAGCTTGTCATTTTGATCTAATGGCACGGAGATTGGCTTACAATCAGCCCATCCCATACTTGGACAACATGTCCAATGCATACTATCTCTATGACAGCCAAATACCCTCAGGTGTGCGAATGACCTCAATTCCCAAAAAATAGCATAGATCTCCCAAATCCTTCATCTCAAACTTCCTTTTGAGAAGACTTTTCACATGCTCAATCTCTTCCAAGTTGTCACCCCCAACAATAAGATCATCTACATATATGGTGATGATCACAATACCCTTATCACTCTTACACACCTACAAAGAGTGATCTGGATCTGCCATATGGAAACCAATAGTGACAAGATACTCAACAATCTTGTCATGCCATGCTCGTGGAGCTTGCTTCAGCCCATACAAGGCCTTACGAAGCTTACATACATACTTTGGGGTGAGCTGTATCCTCAAAACCTAGTGGCTGATCCATATACACCTCTTCTTGTAAGTCACCATGCAAGAACACATTTTTTACAACCATCTGATGTAAAAACCAGCCTTTAGCTCTGCAGCCACCGCAATCACAACTCTCACGGTTGCCATCTTTGCAATTGGGGCAAATGTCTCCTCATAATCAATCCCATGTGTCTGCGCATATCCTTTGGCTACCAATCTAGCCTTGTACCTACTTATGCTACCATCACTATTATGTTTCACCTTATACACCCACTTATAGCCTTGTACCTGCTTATGCTACCATCACTATTATGTTTCACCTTATACACCCACTTATAGCCAATAGCTTTCTTGCCTTCAGGTAATGGCACCAAATCCCAAGTCTCATTTCCATACAATGCATCCATCTCCTCATCCATAGCTTTCTCCCAGCACACATTTCCAATAGTCTCATCAAAGCATGTGGGTTCTACAACCTGCACAACTTTTGCCATATACGCATAGTGATGTGCCACATAACCATCATAAGTCAACCTCTACACAGGATTTTTGACTCTTCCAGATCTTCATAACTTTGCATTCATGGCTTCCATAGTCTTCTTCACACCAAGTGTCCTCATTGTTGGAATCCCAAGCTCCTCATCAAGGCTCATCTTCGAGCCACTAGCATCTCCATCAATAAGAGAATGCCCTGCAGAAATGTCAAGCATACCAAGGGGCTCAACCACTTTCTCTTTACCTTTATGTGATGTACCAACTACATTTTTAGGACTGGTATTATGATGCAGCCTGCCACTCCATGGTCTATCAAAATAGAACCACTGGATGAGGACTCAATGACTGTGATTGCTGACCTGGTCCACTCAATGACTGTGATTGATTCAGTGCAACCACATTTCCACTTACATCAACCCCAATAGCATCCTTTTCAGCAGCATACCAGCTACTCATCTCATCAAATACAACATCCATGCTTACCCTCAATTCACGTGTAGCAAGATTATAACATCTATATCCCTTTTGCTCAAGGGAATACCCAATAAACACACATTTTTTTTCCCAGCTTGGTACGTAACTCATCTGGCACATGCACATATGCAATACATCCAAAAACTTTCAAGTGAGACAGATCAAGTTTCTTGCCAGTAAACTTCTCCTCTGGCGTTACATCATGTATGGCTGCAGGTAGGAGTCATGTTCATGATATAAACTACTATAGACACAGTCTTAGCCCAATAGCTATGTGGCATATTCTTCTTAGCCCCATCAATGCTCGTACTCTCTACAATGTGCTTGTTTTTTCGCTCAACAACTCCATTTTGCTGTGGAGTGTATCTACATGTAAATTGTCTCTGAATGCCATTCTTTCGCAAGAATTCAGAGAACTCATTGGAGAAGTATTCTCCCCCTCCATCTGACCTTAGGCACTTCACATGTTTTTCTGTTTGTTTTTCAGCCATAACTCTGAAATTCTGAAAATGAGTGAACACTTCACTCTTCTCCTTCATGAAGTACACCCACACTTTCCTCGTGTGGTCATCAATGAATGTTACATAGTACCTGTAGCCACCCATAGACATAGTCTTCACAGGACCCCATACATCTGAATGCACAACATCTAGTACATTCCTGCTCATATTTCTGTCATGTGGAAATACATGTTTTGTTTGCTTTCGAAATTGACATGCTTCACAAACTTTCTGCATACCTTCAACTTTAAACTTAGGTAGCCCTGTCACAATTTGTTTAGTCTGCATAGACTTCATTCTTTGCACATTGACATGCCCAATTCTCTTATGCCAAATGTCTGTATATGCAACAACTCTTGAACCATTTGCAAACATTGCAGCACTCACTTCAGGCATATTCACATTCAATGTAAACATTCTGCCCACTCTGTTGCCTTTTACAACCAACCTGCACTTATCTTTGAAGTCTTCTACATAATAGCCATCAAGGTTAAACCGAACCCGCAAACCCTACTCAATCATCTGGCCAATAGAAACCAGATTCTTTGTAATGTTCGAAACATGAAGTACATCTGCAAGGTATTTCACTTTACCATCGTGCATAGATAATGGCACATCTCCGACATGGGCAATCGGATGAGCAGTGTCATCCCCTGTTTCAACAAAACCCGCTCTTTCAAGACTCTTCATGTCCTTGAACCACTCACCATGACTTGTCATGTGGTTCGAAGCACCTGAATCAACATACCATACATCATCCTTACATGCTACTACATCATTTCCAGACACAACATTAACCACATGTTGCATAACAAACAACCTCTCATTATCCTCATTATTTCTGCTAGAGGATGCATAGTTGTTTTGCTGCATTTTTCCATTTGGCATGTCACTCTGCTTCTTATAGCAATCTGCCTGCACACGCCCAGGCTTACCACACAGTAAAAATAGCCTTGTGTATCATTATGCTGTCTTTGCCAACAATTACTACCACGACCTCGTTGACTTCCCCTGCCTCTAAACTGGCCTCTTCCACCTGTATGTTGTTGTTGTGAATCCTGAGATTGTTGCTGATGCTGACCATAATTCTGATTACGTGTTCGGCCACCACCTTGGCCACATCCATGACCTCTACCTCGTCCTCTACCTGAACTTGTGTAGAAGGCCTGCTGCTCTGAACTGTTTTGTTTTGTGAAAACTGTTGATCTTCACCCAAGCTCTTCTCTTCAATGATCCAACATTGACACCAAATCTGTGAAGATGGGAATGTTCTCCCGAGTCTGAATAGACGTCTTAAACGCCTTGTATTGTGGCCCGAGACTACACAGACACACTTCCACCTTATCATCATCATCCACAGAAACACCAATTGATGCAAGGGATTCCACAATGCCCTTGATCTTCAAAGCATAATTATTCACAGACATATTCTTCTTCTCCACAATATGAAGCTCATTCTTCAATTGATTTTTTCGTGCCTTGTTGGATTCATACACCTTCACTAAGGTGTCCCATGCCTCCTTAGGTGACTTGGCATCCTGTATATGCCCAATCATAGTGTCATGTATGCTGATAGAAAGCCAATACATGACTTTCCTTGCTCCTTGATTCCAATCCTTGAACTCTTTTATATTTGCAGCAGTTGGATTAATCCCTGGTATCTTTGGTGCCTCCTCATGTGTTCACCTTCAATGTAGTCCTAGTAACCTTTTTCCATCAAGAAATTGGTCAATCTAAACCTCCAAGCATGGAAGTTGTTCTTGTTAAGCTTCTCTGCAACAATCTGGTTTATTCCATCATTTGACATCTTTTTTACAACACAAATTTACCAACAACAGCACTCTTGCTTAACCTACACAAACTGCTGTATTCTCTGCACGGTACTATACTGCACCCAAATTGTCACAACCAGTGACCTTACTTTGCATACATATACCCAATGGCAACTTGAGACCTTTTTGCAGCACACACAGTGTCTGCACAAACAATCACCCTTCCTACAGTTCCAAAAATAGAGTTCCGCACAGCAGAGAATCGAAACTTACCTGCAGTGCTTGAACGCCTGCGAACTGAAAAACGGAGGTCCAGACGCGCCCGAAACGCGTTTTCGGCCCAAAACTTAGTCCAATAGGACAGTGTAGTTGCCCTGTATCTTTCCTCCCACGAAGAAAGCTCCTCAATCGGAGTTTGTTTGCTGGTGCCTCCTAAAGAGCTCCCGACAAGGGTATAGTAGCTAACACAAAGGGGGAAGAGTAGATGAAGCTCTTATCCTCGTACCGCTTCCTGTGCTTCTCTTGCTTGCCGCTTAGTCCTTAGCATGAACCAGGCTCTGACACTATGAAAAGATGTAAGGGAGAAGAGAGCTTGAGCTCTTGCAAGCACACACACACTCACACAAACCCTAGAAGAGAACACACAAGGTGAGAGGCTGAAAATTCTTCTTCTTCTTCACACAACAAAAGAGGTCTACAAAGAAGATAAAGTGACTAACACACATAATAGAGTATATACAAGTGGTCCATAATGTGAACACGCTAAGAGGAGTGGATAGATGTGGACTACTCGGTGTAGTCCAGCTGTAGAATCTCTGGCGAAGATATGTCGGTGCCCAGCTATCAAATCTGCCAGTGATATAAATGTCGAACATTCATGCAAGCGCCTCGTGAGTGTCAGCTAATGCTGAGCTTGACATCTTAATGATCATAATTGAGGTGCCTTATTTTGATGCTATCTTGGGCTAATTCTTATCCACATACACCATGGCTTATGACCCATTTGGCCCATCTACTCATGTGACATTTGATTTGACACCCTTCACATAGTTTCCTAAGGTTCCATGCTCCCCCTTAATGCCCAAATGGTTGCACCCTTCATCACTTGTTTTTCAACACTCCCTGATACCAACAAAAATTTAAGTTGGGAGCACATTAAGGTGGATAGAAGTTGATTATACTAATCATACTTGCATAACGAAAGTAAAGAAAAAGTGATCAAGCTAATGACAAGATAAGAGGTTAGATTCAACACACGCAATTTTTGCATTAGATCGGGTGTCTTTAATGGCACGTGGTGACATTTGGTACCTTGTGGGGTGAGTGCCACATGGTGCTAAGCAATGGGCCTAATAGGGGCTTACAATGAGTAAAACAAGAAAATCAACTAGATGATTACCCCATTTGCACTCATGATAGGTGTTCAGGTTATGCACTATACTGTGGAGATGCACTATGCCAATGTACTGGCACAAATGGTAGAGGTTGTGATGTCGGCCATTGACTTCATGTGCGAGCAGAACATGGGGGGCAAGCAAAACTTCATGGGGAGCAACTGCGTGATCTACCTCACCACTTTTGATGAAGGGTTGAGCAAGAGGGAATCCGGGAGCAGACATAGATTGACAGGTGCATTTACAGTACCGCTACTTGAAAGGTGCCCTCAGAAGTGCCTTTACGATACCGTTGCTAGAAAGCTGCTCAGAATTTGCTTGCTTTTGCGATGCGTAATGTCAACATAGAGCAAAAGGGGAAGATAAAGCTTTGAGCTTTCTGGCTATGGTGGAGAAAAGCATAACATCACATTGGGACGGAACGTATGGCTGAAATGTTAAAGCGGAAGGAAGATGATGACGTGGGCATGCTACTCTCGTCGGATTTGGTCAAGATGGGTTTTTAAGGGGAGGTTAAGCCATTTTCTCCTCATTAAGCCAACAAATCAAGCAAGCATATGTACGCTATACATCTTTCCTCTACGGGTTGAATCCTTTTGGATGCCAATTTAATGGTGCTTTTCCAAAATCCATACAGCTCGATGATAAGTTGAGACACCACTTTCACAAATGCTCTAGCACACACGCATTGTCGATGACTACAAGCATAAGAGAGAGATCAAGAGAGGGGGAAAGGGAGTAGGAAAGATCGACGAGCAAGGTAGGAGAGGTGGGCCTTGACAAGAAGAAATTTTATGAATCTGAATCCATCAGTTTTTTTGTCGTTGAAAATAAAAACATCGATGGAAGCAAATCCCTCATAGCTGTAGACATTTTGAATTTTCAAAGCCATTAGAGCCACGAGGGAAAAAATGATAGGTGCGACTATGCCACATGGCACATGATTGTTGATGCCATGTGTGGCATCATCTTTGCCATGTCACACATGTGCAGGCACCATATATCATCATTAATCACCATGCCAAGTGATGCCATGTGGTGGGCCTCACCATGCCATAGGCAAGTTGCCAACCACAAGGTTATGGCAACCAATGCAAAAAAAACTTGCTTTGGTAACGGCCTCCTTAAACTCTACCCTAACCACCATGCCATGTGGCATCATGTGACGGGCATGGCTTTGCATGTGACACCATTTTAGACACCTGTGACCACATCATGCACATGGTGTTCCACATCATCATACCACTGGTATCCGCCATGCCATGCGATGCCACGACATCAAGTGAAAGGTGTGCACCATGCCACCATGGCACATAAAAGCATGCCCAAGGAATTTGCACGTGTAAGGTGACTTTGGCTACAGCCCGCCGGTGTCACCATCGCTTCATACCTTGTGGGGAATGCCACATCATGCCACCATGCCATGTGGCATCATGTGATGAGCATGGCATTGCATGTGACACCATTTCAGACACATGTGACCTCACAATGCACATGGTGTCTATCCACCATGCCATGCGATGCCACGTGGCAGTAAGTGAGGTGCCACCATGGCATATAAAAGTATGCCCAAGGAATTCGCACGTGCAAGGCGACTGGCTACAGCCGGTGTCACCGCAACCTGGTTTTTTTTGCAATCGCGACCTTTCACAATCGCAGGGCTGTTGTCGGTTCGAGCAACGGACTGTTTTCCCGCTGTGTGGACTCTGTAACAAGTAACGTTGAAGCAGCTCACCATGCGGTACGTTTCGTGCTGCGCCAGGCGTTCAGCAATCGGATAATTATCTTCCGTAGGGATTGCAGAGCTGGTTAGGGGTATGGTTAGGCGATTAGGGTTAGGGTTTTGAAGGGGGGGATTGGGTGGCTTACTGGGTAATCAAAATCCAAGGTGAAAAGGTTCGGAGCTGCGAGGATCGCTTGATTTTCGCCTTTGTCCAGTATCGCATCAAACAAAAGGTAGGTTTTGTTGGGCGATTGCTTGCCGTGAACGGATTACTCTGCACCACGTTGTTTTTATTTGGCTTGGTCTTCAATCTTTGCTTACAGAGGACGTCCAGAGAAAGAAAATGGGCCGTCCTCTACCATCGGATCTGGCCATGCCTGAATCGGTCTGTCCAATCTTCTCATTTGACCATCTATGCACAGTGAGAATTATATTTTTTGGCTTATTACTAATATTAGCTTGTACAAAAGCACTTCTTACATGCCTGAGTTGCAGGAGACAAAAGAGGTGATTCTTGGAATGCCCGGGCCATGGGCAGAGGAGAATCTTGAACCCAGTGATCATTATACCACAAAAGTGGGAGGCCTTCCTGTAAGTCACCGTATTCTAACCAGAACATCACACACACACACACATACACACACAGCTGTGCACGCGCAGTTTTATCAACAAGGGAACTCAAGGAAACCTTTGCATTAGCTCTTGTCTTGATGTCTAGGCATCCATCCAGAGATGGCAAAAAAAGCACATGCTTTTCGTTTGATCTTTTTGACTAGCATTCCTTAACCATTTTGTTTGCAAAGCAAGCTTTAAAACGAGAGTATTACAGGATTGGCCAATGCCTGCAGAGGAGATAGACAGCGAATTATTGAAGTGCGGTTTATGTGGGGGTGAGCTTGGGCTTGTTGCACAGGTTGAGCTATTCTGTTTACCTATGATGTTACATGCCTCTTTTTTCTTTCTTCCATGGCTTCCAATTTTCTTAAAAGAAACATTGTAGGTATATGCCCCACTGACGATCAGGGGTATTGAGATTGATGAACGGACCCTGTACATCTTTGGCTGCCCATCTTCAAGTTGTGGTATAAGCCCGCTTAGGTTGCACTCTACTTCACTTATAAACATTTCCACGTTGATTCAACATTTCATCCACAAGAACTTTTGCTGAATGGCCTTGAACACCCCTCACCTTTTCCCTGGATATCATGTAGCTGGCGCACGATTCGAGTTCAAAGTAGTGCATCTTTTCAGAACACAGGATCCAGTACAGAAGCATCAAGTTCATCTGCAGGCGAGTTGGCAAGAGAAGACTCGAGCGAACAGGAAAGGGACAGTGGTTCAGACCATCAGCATGCTAATGAATGGTGGGATGATGACACTTGGGGGCCTGGTGTTGTGGGAAGGGAAGATGCAGAGGAGGAGGCGTTTTTGGCAATGGAGGAGCTGGAAACAGCACTTCTGGAGGCTGGGTATGCAGCAGCAGTTCCATTGTTAACCCAGAACCTTGATACTGAAGAAGAAATTATAGCTGTTGATGAGGATGCTGCTGGAGAAACAGATGATTCTGGTTTACCTGGTGAGGCTTTGAAATTTATGATGCATGGGTTTACAAAGCTAGCTAGGCCCATATTTGTTAAATTTCCTGTAACTTGTTTTTCTGATTACTAATGTTTCTTAAAAAATACTTTAGCCTTTATTTTTCCCGAGTTATTTCATTAAGAGGTCTCTCTGCATGTTTTTCAAATTTTACTTTAAACTTTTGGTTATTTCTTTCCCCCCCCCCCCCCCCCCCCCCCCCCCCCCCCCCCCCCCAAGAAAAATTGATTTTAGTAGTAAGAAAACTATGTACATTAGACAAATTAGATATAATTCCTCTTTTGAAGTAAAGAGGGGGAGGGAGGAACCAGTGGCTTAGAATAGAGCCTTGATGAGAAGTTCAAAAGAAAACTGATTGGTTTGCTTTCCTCCAAGTTACCCAAGTATTCCAATCACAATGAAAAACTACAAAAAATAACACATTTACCACACTTTTCTTCCCACAACAGAAACCTTATCCACTCTTTTCTTTACACAAACTTCTTTTCCAAGCACGATCTCGTTTATGCCATTTGACTCAAACTGGATCATTGGCCTCTTACATGCTAGTGGAAGACAATTACCCGATGCATCTAGGTGCAGCTACTAGAGATGGACACCAGGGCACAGCAGCCTACTGGCGAGAAGGCAAAGGGCGTAACCGTCGGTGCAGCTACTTGTGGAGGAGGGCGTAGCCGCCTATAGAGGGTGTGCAGTCGCTTGTAGTTACCCGTGGAGAGGAGGCACAGCCGCGTGTGGCCGCGTGTGGAAGAGAGGCGCAGCCACCTGTTGAGGAAAAGGAGGAGGCGCAGCCGCCTGCGAGGGGAGGAGGAGGTACAGCCGCCTACAAGGAGAGCGCAGCCGCCTGCTGTGGCCACCTGAGGAGGAGAGAGCGCACAGCCGCCTGAGGGTGGCGCAGCCGCCTGTAAGGGTAGAAGACACCTGGCTGCAGCCGCCTGTGGCTGAGGAGGAGGGCACAGTCGTCAGCAACCTGCAGAGTGGAGGAGCACAGCCGCCTATGGAGAATGCAGCCGCCTGCAAGGGGAGGAGCGCAGCGGCCTATGGAGCATGAAGGATGGTCTCCTGCACAATGCTCTCAAGTTGGTGAGGTGGTCGCTCCTTTGTAGGTGTTGGAGAGAGAGCACACGACCACAGCTGGCCGGCTCCCCTAGCTTGCATGGGGGCGGCCAGTTTCAAGGTGGGGTGTGGGTAGGTGGCCATGCACCCACCCCCACACATAGGATTAAGAGTGGGGTTTCCCTCCCCACCTTGGCCCATACGTGGGTGCCCACCCTATCAAGGACATCATTAATTATTGGGGAGGGTGCCCACTCTTTAATGATTGTGAACTTACAACCTTATAAAAAATAAAGGTTAGAAAGAATGCTATAAAATAAACAAGTGCAATACACTTACCACCTGTTCACACGCAACAAAACTCGTCAGAAGACAGAGCAAACTTCACGACTCACTCGCAGGCGTCCCCACTCAGTAAGTGGCACGTCAAACAGGCAAACACAAAAATACAAGTCATGCGAAAACAGTTCTAAACATGCAAAACATGAATGCATGTGCAAATAGTATCATGGACATATCTCCCCTTCATGGAACAAGTACAAAACATCTGTTCCATGTACAAAACATCTGTCGGGCACAATGATGGCATGACAGAGAAACATAAATCCCGGTCTTCCTATGGAGTGACAGTCCCATAGGTAAGACACAGATCCAGGCACGAGCCTCCCTATGGAGTGACAATCCCATAGGGAGGACACAGCACAAATACTGGCTCTTCCATGGCGTGACAATCCCATGGATAGAACACTGTCCAGGTCATACACGGGTGGCACCAGTCTGACAATCCCATGGATAGGACACAGTCCAGGTCATACACGGGTGGCACCAGTGTGGCTCCCGTCCATACGACACCGTCCTGCTAACACACGGGTGGCACCAGTCTAGCTCCCGTCCATGTTATGCAAAAATACTGGCCCCTTCACATGAGACACCGGCCTGGCCTCAAGTGAACGAGAGACAAATTTGGAGATGGACCAAATGGTCGGCCAATTGGTGACAAGAGATGTGGTATTTGCTAAGAGTTCACTTCAGCCCATGCTTGTATAAAAGTCATGATACAAGCTCACAGGACATGTTTGATGGGATTTTACCCATAGCCATTAGTGGGGATTCAGTTCAGCCAGCCCCTATTTAGGATATGCCTCAAGTTGAACAAGATGTAAGACATATGGAACAGCCAACAAATCAGCCCCCTTCTATGGAAGAGGTTGAAGATGATGTCGGGAAGAGTAAATAGCCATATAGGGAGCCAAGTGTGTGCCTAGATGGTTGTTGAAAACCTTGCAAGATAGCAAAATTTCAGCTCCATTGACACGAAGAACAAGGGCTAGTTCTAGCCATGCATTGAATGTACGGCATGAGGAGTCTGCATTTGCCATGAGGAGTCACTTTGATTCAGAAGAGCCTTCTATCAGAGGGCAGCGGAAAGATGTAGACGAATTACAAAAACGCTGAAGCTCCAAGAGAGAGATGAGAGAAAACAGCAAAACAGTGATGCACTAATCCTTAAGAAAGAGGCGATACAACCAGCCGGTAGGCGAGGAGTGGACTCCGTAGGCAGAGGGCTGAAGGTGCTCAGCAAAGTGATCAAGAAACAATGGAAATTGAAGAAGAGGGCAACATATATATACACTCCTATATGAGCTGGCCGATTGCGTACATGACCTGAAAATAGGTAAAATACCATAAAAAAGGGTGGGCAACCCACATCAAAGGCCTATAAAATAGGGGAAAATATGGGGAATGGCTAACACCCCCTCTCAGGTCTTAGGGGTGGCTGAAGACCGAAGGAGTTGCCATGAACGTTGATAGCCGACTTAGATAATCCTTTGGTGAATAAGTCTGCAGCGTTGTCTTGAGTAGGATAATATTCAAGGATAATGTCTCCCTCCAAGATCCGCACCCGCACGAAGTGGTACTGGATCTCTATACGCTTGGTTTGCACATGAAATACCGGATTCTTAACAATAGCCAAGCAACTCTGGTTGTCGCACAAGATAAGGGTAGATTGCTGCTGTTGGTAAAAACCGATCTCCTCAAGTAACCGCTGCAACCAAATCACCTCACAAGTAGCTGAACAAGTTGCTCGATACTCTGCCTCAATCGATGAAAGCGCCACCATAGGCTGACTTTTACTCGTCCATGAAATTTCTCTAGATCCAAGAGTAAAGTAATACCCTGTAGTAGATCGTCGGGAATCCGCATCTCTAGCCCAGTCGGAGTCACTCTAGCCACGTAAAGTGGCCCCCTCTCCGAACAAAATGTCAAAATCCTTCGTACTTTTCAAGTACCGCAACACGCGAAGTGCTGCCTGCTGCCAATGAGTGCCCAAAAGTGCCTGCATGAAAGCACTGAGAGTTCCCACTGCAAATGCACAATCAGGCTGTGTGTTGAGCAACCAAATCAAGGAGCCAAGCAGTTTCCTGTATAGAAGTGTATCTGCCGCTAGATAGGATCCAGAAGAGGAGAGTTTGATGTTGGGATTGGGGAAGTGATGGGCTTACAATTTGTCATTTTGAAGGCCTCTAGCAGCTCTGTAACACAACGCTGATGAGAAATGGATATGCCATTTGAGCGCTGAAAAATCTCCAATCCAAGAAAGAAGTGAAGCAACCCAAGATGGCATATCCATCTCAAATTCTTGATTGAGGGCAACCTTTGTCTGAGCAATGTGTGTTGCATGGCTACTTGTGATGATTAAATTCTTGACCGAGGGTAACCTTTGTTTGAGCAATGTGTGTTGCATGGTTGCGTGTTATGACCAGGTCATCCACATAGAGATTTGGATCAACCGCTAATCGCTTGAAACCGTTTTGTTGAAAGAAAGCATCAACCTTCTCATACGAAGCCTTGGGGGCTTGTTTCAAACCGTATAAGGCCTTTTTCAGCTTGTAGACCATACCTTTGGAGCGAGGAACCTGAAATCCCGGGGGTTGTTCCACATAAATTTCCTCCTTTAGCTCCCTGTTGAGGAATGCCGACTTGACATCCATTTGAAAGATGGGCCAATGAGAGTGTGCAGCAAAAGCAAAGAATTGTCCGTATAGTTGCCATCCAAGCAGTTGGTGCAAAGGTATCATCAAAATCCATGCCAACTTTCTGAGAATAGCCTTTGGCCACAAGCTCGGCCTTGTGCTTATCCAGAGTCCCATCTGATTTGTACTTGGTCTTATAGTCCCACTTGACACCAATCACCTTCCACTTTGCCGGTCTAGGAACCAGCTCCCAAGTCTGATTCCACTCAATAGAGTCAAGCACCGCTTTCATGGCCTACTTCCAAGTCAGTTTGGAAAGCGCACTCCCAATATGAGTAGGTTCCGAGTTCTTCTGGATGCGTGACATCAGTGGATAATTGATGCATAGGTTTTTTCAAGATGATGTCGTGGTACGCAACCGCTCCGATCGATGGGGACTCCCTGTTGGAGGTGAAGGCAACTATGTTAGCTTGCTGGGGATCATCCACTGAAATCCCCTCCTCCTGATCAATGTCGAAAGATTCCTCCGCGCGAGGTGCTTGAGGACGTGCTGGGTCAAGTCGAGGAAGAGGAACAAGAGGATCTAGTGAGGAACCAAGGTGAGGCTGAGTCGAATCAGCCCCTGAAGATGAAGAAGCCCCCTCTGCAACGGAAGATGAAGTCTCATCAACCACCACATCTCTGCTAATGATGATCTCCGAGGTTGCAAGATTGTAGAGCCGATGACCTTTGGATTCTAAGTTGTAACCAACCAAAATATGATGCTTGGACTTAGCGTCTAACTTTCCCTTGTCACCATCAGGTACATGAACAAATGCATCTGATCCAAAAACCCAAAAGTGAGAAACTGTGGGTTTTCTTCCGAGGTAGGCCTGAAAGGGGTCTGCCCTCCTAGAACAACAGTAGTAGGGGGCCTATTGAGAATATAAACAGTCGTAGCAACTGCCTCCACCCATAGCTTTTGAGGAAGACTTAGATGTTTCCAACATTGTCCGAGACATCTCAATCACCGTTTGGTTCTCTCGCTCCACCACACCGTTCTCTAAAGGAGTACCTATGCTGGCAAACTCCTGTTGAATGCCATGTAGCTTAAACACTGGTTGAACTTGTGAGAAGTAAACTCGCCTCCTTTGTCAGGTCGTAATGTCAAGATAGAGTGTCCCGACTATTTCTCCACCAAGGTTCTCTATTGTCGAAAGTTTCATCTTTGGATTTGATAAAATAGGCCCAGGTATACCTGGTAAAATTATCAACCAAAAGAAAAACCTAACTGGCAGAACCAAGAGACGGAATCGGGCCGCACGAATCCGTAGAACCAACTCCAGAGGTGTTGTAGCTCGTTGTGTAGCCTTCTTTGGAAAAGCCTCTTGATGTTTCCCTTTGAGACGAGTGACAAGGGCCCTCACGTGTGCCAACATCTGGTAATCCATCCACCAACTGCTCTTGAAAATCCTTCTGCAAGGCCTCCAAATGAAGATGTCGAAATCTAGCATGCCAAAGATCACATGTGTGGGTACCTGTGTAAAGAGAGCTGAGTTTGTAGAGACCATGGTCCTCGATGCCTTGCCAAAGGATCTTGTCAGTGAGAGAGTCCCGAATGATCACAGAGTCCTCCATAAATTCCACCAATTTGCAAATCTCATGTACAGAAAGAAGATGAAATCCTAAATCTAGTGCATATAGCACTCTCAAGGTGTACTTCCCTCCATTGCCATCTAGAATGAGGGGCATTGTCCCTTCGCTAAGAATGGGGACAGTAGAGTTATCTCCAATGGCAACTCTGCCGCGGTGTTGCTGCAGTCCATCAAGCCAATTCTTACGATAAGTCATGTGCTGTGTGGCACCGTTGTCCAAAATCCACTGAGGAGAGAGGGAACAAGAAGGAAAAGCCTGCTCAAACCATTGGAGGGGGAGTCTCGGACTCAAGATCAATCAAGGTGACGAAAGCTGACTCTTCCACAACTGTGGATGAGCTTGTCCCTTTGTCTTTTGACTTCCCTTCCGAATCCTGCATGTGACTCCGGCATTGTTGCCATAAGTGCCTTTGTTTGGAGCAATAATCACAACCTTTTGGTTGCGAGAAGAAATAGAAGTTGAAGATCCCTTTGGCTTTGCATCCTTGGAGTCCTTAAAGAGTCCTTAGCTCCTTCCTGCACCCAGAAATCTCAGATTGCAATGACTCCAATTTGTTGATGTGATCCCGCATGGAAGTAGAATTAATGGGTGAAAGCTTCAATATTTTAAGTTCCAAGGAAACTCTCTTCATGGGCGTCTTCCAGTCGTAGATGTTGGAGAGTCTCTTCCAGGCAACATGTGCATGGGTATCCCGTTTGATGTGAGTGATGACGGAGGGTTGAGAGTTTAGAAGAATGAATGACCGAGCACGGGCATTAAGCTGATCCCATAGAGTAGCTTCGTGCGTAAGGGCACCCCTCATATCCTCATCCTCTGCAGGGTCTGGGTTGGGCCGGAGGACTGGTCGAGTGATGAACTCAAGAAGATCATAAGTCTCCAAGAACGCTTCCACCATGACTTTCCAGATGTCGTAGTTTGTGATATCCAACTTGGTATCTGAAGGAAAAGTAGGAAGAGTGGGTATCTGAACCGCCCCAGGTTGGATGAGTGCCATGATGTACCTCTGAAAAATGCAGCCACCAAAACAGCCCAAGAGCTGCTCTCTGCACTTGTAGGCAGGGTGGGTGGGATAGAAAGAGAGTGGAGAGGAGAAAAAACGCAAAAATGCAGATCTGCCCCACCGGAGAAGAAAACCAAGTTCGCATGGAAACGCCGCGAAAATCAGCACCGATTAGCAAGTCCAGGTCTAGACGTCTTTGGGCTCTGATACCATGTAAGAGGGCAGTGGGGAAAGATGTGGACGAATGACAAAAACGCTGAAGCTCCAACAGAGAGATGAGAGGAAACAACAAAATGCTGATGCACTAACCCTCAAGGAAGAGTGGATACAACCAGCGTGTAGGCGAGGAGTGGATTCCGTAGGCAAAGGGCTGAAGATGCTCACCAAAGTGATCAAGAAACAATGATCAAGAATGATGAAAAGTGAGGAGAGGGCAACATTTATATACACTCCCATATGAGCTGGCCGACTGCCTCCTAGGCTCCTACACGACCTGAAAATAGGTAAAATACCAAAAAGGAGGGTTGGCAACCCACGTCAAAGGCCCATAAAATAGGAAATTTTTTTTGGAAAAATGGGGGAAAATATGGGGAATGCCAGAGCATGGAAATGGCCCCCGTAGACACAAGAAAAGCCACCAACTGGGGATGATATATGGTAACACCTTCTTTTGAAGAAGCACAAGAGAATGAGCATTGGGTGCAAGCCATGCGGGATGAGATTTCTTCTATCATGAAGGATTATACTTCTATCAGATGGCAAGAATGTCATTGGAATAAAGTGGGTGTATAAAGTCAAAAGAAAGTCTGATGGTACCATTGATAGGTACAAGGCAAGACTTGTGGCTAAAGGCTATTCTCAAAAAAAGGGAATAGATGATGAGAAGGCTTTTGCTCCTACTTCCAGGATGACTATGATCTGTTCAGTGATTGTGTTGGCTGCACATAAAGGATGGAAAGTGCATCAGCTTGACATCAAGACTACATTCTTGAATGGGGATTTGCAAGAGGAAGTATACCAGCCCATTGGTTTTGAAGTTACTAGCGAGGAACGTAAAGTATGCAAGCTGCACAAAGCATTGTATTGCTTGAAGCAAGCTCCAAGAGCTTGGTATGATAAGATACATGCTCATTTGACCAGCCAGGGTTATGTGAATAGTCTAATTGAAAGCACCTTGTATGTGAAGAAAACTAGTGCCAATATTCTCTCAGTCGTCTTGTACGTAGATGACATGCTCATAACAAGGACTTGTGAAGAAGAAATTTCAGATTTCCAAGCTGAATTTGATATGTCAAATTTGGGGCCTTTACATTACTATCTTGGCATTCAATTTATGCACAAAGATGATGGCATTGTTATGCAACAAACTAAGTTACATCAAGATTTTGTTGAAAAGGTTTCACATGGAAGAGTGCAAGCTGCTTTCTACTCCAGAGTAGAACAAGGTTTATGGCTCAGCGTGCATGACATTAGTGAACCTTTTGAAGCCGGCATTTAGAGCCAAGTAGTGGGATGCCTCATTTACTTGTGTAACACGAGGCCTTACATAGCTTTTGGGGTGTCTCTGTTGAGCATATTCATGTATAGCCGAGGCACAAAGCATTGGCAAGTTGTGAAGCACATTTTCCGTTATCTACAGGGTACTCTAGATCTTGTTTTGTTCTATCCACATGCGTGCGGGGCACCCAAAGGGGGGGAGGGGGGGGCAGGTTTATGCATACAGTGATTAAGATTTGACTGGTGATTATGATACCAAGCAATCCACCAGTGGGAATTATTTTTTTCTTGGCATTTCATGCATATCTTGGTTGAATAAAAAGCAACCCACTGTACTTGCGAGGCTGAGTACAAGGCAACCTTCATTGCTACGGTAGATTGTGTATGGCGGAGGAGATTATTGGTTGATCTTCGTGAATGTCAACAAACACCCACTACTATTCTCACCAATAGCTAGAGTGCTATGGCTATGGTACGAAATCCCGTATTTCATACATGTACCAAGCACATTGAGATCCATTATCATTATGTTAGAGAAATTACATGCAGGGAAGATCAATTTATTTTTCTGCCCTACACTAGATAATGTTACAGAAGGCTTGCTTAGAGAGAAGTTTGAAGCTTTCCGAAAAGCTTTAAGCTTGCTCTCATAGATCCATTAGGTCTTTTGAAGATGTTTAAGTAACTTTCTTTCTTTCTTTGTCATACAGAGGGTGATCTGCTACCTTGTATTGGTTCACACACTACAGGGGGGATTTGAAGGCAAATGCACACTTATGGTAGTGCTATGTGTGAACAGGACCTAACCAAGGGCACTTTTTCCCATATCCAGTGTGAAAGTGTTACAGCCACCATAGCCACCACCATAGCTCAAGAGGGCAAGGAGTTCTAGTCACCACCCAGCCATAGAAGAGACTCTTGGGCACTTATAGGTGCCTGCCTGCCCATAAACCTGCCCGGTTGCCCAAGTGCTCCGACTTGGGTGCCCTCACCCCTAACCCCACTAGAACTCGCTGGGCGTGCTCCACCGTGCAGGCTCCGCTAGTGGCCGAGCTCCATGCCGCTGCTATGGGCTACGTGGCAGAAAGGAGACTATAATTTGCTTTGTACTTTCGTATTATTATTATGGATGGATATATGTGGAAGGTTGACTCTATCACCTCCACTGATCCTCACTCTCAGCATCTGTGTACTGTGTCTATCTCTATCTCTGTGTGGCTGTAAGCTGAAACCTTAACTCTTATGTGTGGGTGTGGCTTTCCAGCAACATTCCCTAAGACCATCCTCCGAAGTCTTGAACTCAGGTTCATAGAGTTTACATGTGGTAGCATAATCAGGATCTAGCTAGCCTTATGAAGGTATGATTTGGACCAGTGAGTTGCTACAAACACAATTTTACTTGAGGCAGGCTTGTTGTGGATGAGTGTTCTACACTTGGGACAGCCTCATGATCTCTATTTGTGGCATGATTGCCATAGACGAGTGTTCTGTATTCATGGTAGCCTGAGAATTATGGGAGAAAGTAAGAGGGTGGGTATATCATATAGGACAGACTGATGTGGTGGGCTAACCTGAAGGTTAGTGTCCTTCAGGTGGGAGTTTGGTTGTGTCAAGGTAGGATTTGCACATACATTTTGTTTGTAGGGATCCAGATTCAGACCAGATTCTGCTGATATTGGAATCAATAGGTTTCTTGGATAGATTTATTCTCCCGAGAAGGTTCAATTTGTATGCAGAAAGAGATTGCTAGCGACCTTAGAAAATCCTTTGGAAGCATTGCAAGCTAAGGAGTGATGGATTGTAACATGGGGTATATTCTGGTGATATGGGACACTAGGATATATCACATGTATGGGTTTACAAGGTTCTGTCGAGGCAGATGTTTCAGCTTCGATCATCCTCCTCGGGAACTGCTGGTGGGATGATGTCATCATCCTCCAAACATGATTTGGACAGATCCACCTCCTCGGGAATCTTGTTTGATCTTGCAGAAATTGGCTGACACTTGGGCTGCTCCACAGCCCTAGGTGACTCCATATTGGCCTTTGCCGATGCTGCCAGGAACTTTGCCGTCCATTCTGTTGCGAACTCCCTTGCAAAAGCTTCAACTCGTTCATCTTGCTCCATCGGGGTGAGATTCTTCCTACCTAGGTTAGACCTAGGCTAAGACTTTTGCATGTCTTAGTCTACATGCAACCTATGCTTCATGCAAAAACAGGCTTTGTGATCGTATCATTTACATTAAATAATTATTGCAGCATAGATAAATGAAGTTCTCATTACTTCTCTTGAATGAAGCATAAGCTTCTATACATCATTGGTCACTTTATTTGTAAGAGAGTGTGACCTTTCTTAACATGGTACATGTATGGACAAATGTGACGTGTGGAGGTAACACTGTAACGGTTCATAGAATCAGAATTGGCTATCTATATGCTATGCATGCAAGTAATGGCAGTGAGTGTTCTGCTATCCTAACTAAGTTTTTCTTTTTCTTTTTTTGGGTGGGGATGGGGGTTCACAGTGCTTCCATGTTTCTATGTGTATTCTCAAAATGAATCACATCCTTCCCGTGGAAGTCGGGCGGTTTCAGCTTTGCAAAGCACTGAACGCTCAGAGGAGACAGCAGGAAGGGATGACTTAAACAGAGGGGAAGAGGCCTGGGAAGGAGAAGAGTACGAACACGATAGGGCTCTGTCAGCAGATCGAACGTATCTCAAGTTCAAGAAGAGACTGGATTGCTATCCAGAGCAGTGTTTCAGGTCTTCCTCATGCCCATGTTCTAACTGGTTTTGAAGTTTACAAGTCTCGAGACTTTTATCACTGAGTTTGATCCTGTTTTTCCAGGTACTGTTTTAGAGGAAGTCCTTTGTGGGCTAATAAAGATGGGGGCGAACCAGGTGTATGCTCCCAGTGTGGAGGACCAAGGGTGTACGAGATGCAGCTGATGCCGCCTCTTCTCTATTACTTACAGCAAGCTTGCAAAGATCTGCCTTCAACATCATACTCTCCAAATGATTGGGAATGGCTTACGTTGATAGTCTTCACGTGTGCTCAGGTATGGAATCAGTGCATGCATTGTCTCCTTGATCTTCTCAACCAACATGTTTTTTGATGCATGTTTTTTTTTTAATGTTCTCAGAGCTGTACACCATGTTTCTCTCAAGGTAGTGGAGAAGTTCCGTATGGAGAGAGTAAACCTTGGATTGTGGTTGAAGAGGCCACCATTCTGCAATATGAAAGCTGATTTATTCACATCTCTGCAAGCTTTTGTTAGCGTTTTATTCCTGATTATTTATCAGGGTGTGCCATCTTGTAGCATGATGACCATATACAATGATAGATGATCATGGGCAATCAGTATGATGGCATGTACTAATTATTCACTGGGGTGTGTCATCTCGTAGCATCACATGATGGCATGCACAATGACAGATGCATCATGAAATGATGCTCATGGGCAGGCATTATGATGACATGTATTTAGTAGCTTAGCATAGAATTTTTTTTTGTCACATTTCTGATTTTTAAATAAATAAGTTAAATGTTAGGTAAGTTTTGGGGTTTTCAGCAAGAAGGCTTTTCTGGTGGTGTTATGTGAAGAAAATGTGTTGCCAAGACGTTAGGATCTCCCCTTGACAGCATTATCTTCGACTGTTAGAATGGTTCCAAGGAACGCACACCACATCTCCACATGGTAATGGTAAAAGTCCAGAGTGGTTCTAGTATTAGGTGTATGCATGCATGTACACACGTGCACACACATGCATATGCATATGCATATGCACGTGCAGGCAATACATGGAAAGCCAGAGAAATAAATGGAGATATAGATAGTAATGTCTTCAAAGGATCCAAAGAGTCTATGAGACAAAAAAAGGTAGTGCAATGTATCCATGATGAATTTGAACCATGTAAAAGGAAAATTGTGGAAAACTAGCTACATACGAAGAGAGAGAGAGAGAGAGAGAGAACCATAGCTCCCATTGATATACATCATAAATGGGAGGTATGGTTATTCTTGACCTTTCACAAACAATCTTTGGCAAATGTCTATTCATAGGAAGGGCAAGGATAAAACAGGACACTCCCCTCGAAAATGAGCTTGTATAGGTAAGTATTTTCTTATAGCTATTGCATACGAATCTATTCAAATACTACGAGATATGGGGATTCATATGTTGCATTTTCCATGGGCCAAATTGGGTTTTATCATATAGACTTTTGATTGATGCTAGGAGAGAGGTGGCATTCAAGCAAGAGCATAAGAGCTGCTATGAATATGCAAGATATGTGGCATACATGAGATTGAGACTAAAGAGCACACTATCTTCCAATGTCGTAGCATACTTATTAAATTTGAAAATGTTTCCATGTCTTTACGTAGATGTTTGGTGCTCTTTGCCCAAGTCTTCGAGTAGGTGTATCGTTTTTTTTGTATGAAATACAAAGACAGCGCGAAGATAGATATGTGAACTTGTATGAGAGAAAGCTAGACATGATAAATGAATAATGATGCCCTCCTCTAGCCAATATGGATTTGATAGTTGAGAGAATATATGTGATGGAAGTATGTCATGGTGCCGAAGAACCTCTTGGATCCGCATTTGCCTAGCACAGACGGTCGTGATCATGATGCTTTGGGTTGGGGATGTCTAGTGTGCAAAATAGTGGGAGTTCTGTTAATGAGTTGTCCTCTTGTGTGGGTGGAGGACCAAACCGCTTGTGGCAGAAGTGGGTTCTGAGTTGATGTGGATGGATGGTGCTTGAAGAAATTTGTAACAGTCGTTTGGGAAGTATTACAGCGCGTCTGCCTCTCGATACATTATCTCAATAATGCATACCTATGATGTCTAAGCTTGAGTAAGCACATGCCCAGATATGTTTGATCATCAAATTGCATCATCTATGCAAGTGGACAACGATCGTGTGGGAGTGGACCAACAAAGAGGAGGTGTAATCTCGTCGTTATCTCACAGTAGGCTGGGTAGCTCAGCATGTAGTGCGCCTCATCTCCTGTGGTGCATACTCTGCATATTCGATCCTTGTGTGGGGTACCATCATTTATGAAACTCTTGACTCTAAGGCTGTGAGAAGACACCTTGAGTTGGCCAATCAAAATATGTATGGCATGTGGCATCTGGATTTGTATGTAATTTGGAATCACAATGAAGCCAACCTTGGAGACTCTCAGGAAGTGGTCCTTGTAAAATTGAGTTTTCATGCCAAGCTTGGAGGAAGGAGGAACCTGTGTCTGATGTATGTAAATCTACAGTAGCTCCAACCGCATGATTTGATTGATCTCTTGCCGTGAGAGGTCTAAGAATGGAGAGTCTACAGTATACTAAAAAGGGAGTAGACAATCCATTTGCAAGCAATATGCATCAAATCTGTCGACTACCTCCAAGTGCCATGTAGTGATGGTGATGGTGCTAATGGGGTGGAGTCTAGCCAACCTAATTGGCTCCATCTACTCCTCATGATGGAGCTGCATATATGACTCTAGTGCTAGCCATGGAAGACAATCCCTATTAAGAGTGTATACGTGCTTGACGTAGGTGATGGTTTGAAAGAGGGCATCTCCATGAGTATAGTAGGTGTCCACTGGTGTGTGAACACTTTAGGTGTAAACACCCTCTTATTAAGAGGATATAAGATAGGGCCTTAGTGCCTATATAAAGCATTGTACATGGTGGAAGTATTATCATAATACAATCATTGTTGTGTTGTACAACACCTTTCTCTCTCTTGTGTGTGTTATCATCTCTCTCTCTCTCTCTCTCTCTCTCTCTCCTTCCCATTCATGTCTATGCAACACCAAGTCACCATGGCTTGATCTCTCCATCTCTCCTTCCACTCTCACTCTCTCTAATTGAAACCATGTTCACCTACATGGTATTAGAGCATAGGTGAGCATCTCCTTAGCATTGCATTTTTTTCCTTCGGTGATGAGCTTTGTGGTTTCTCTACGGCTTGACCTTCACGTTTGCATTTTTTTTCCTCGTTCAATGTTGGTTTTTTCCTCATTCAATGTTGATTTTTTTTCCTTCACATGATAAAGCTTTGCATTTTCTATTGGATGTCCATACACAGCTAAGTGCTTCTCTTTGTTTTGTAACTAGCATTACATGCCACCTCTTCATCATGGGTTGTCCCCTGTTGTTTTCGGCATGTGTTTTTAGCATACAATTGCTACCCTAACAGGGTCATCTCTTCATCAAAGACTCTTCATCAAAAAGACTGCCGAGACTACCATGTGTTTCTTTCTAAATCAACCATATCACCACCTTATAGCTTCCTATAGCATGGAGGCAAAGCAATGGCACTGATTAGCTTGGGGATTGCTGACAACCTCATCCACCATGTGTACTTTGACAAAACTGCCCAAGAGATATGGGAGAAGGTCGAGAACCTATTCGGCAACAAAACAGCCCACGAGGTACATGGAGAACCTATTCCATAACAAAATCAACAACTCAAAGGTATTCCTTAAGCATAAGTTTTTAATTCAAGAAATAACGAGAATTAAGCTTTGGGTAAACATTTGAGCAACTTAGGCTCCATTATTTAGCAACTTGTTGCCACCAAAGCGTTGATGATGAAGATGATATGAAAGCTACCCTATTCACTAGCATCGAAGGGATTTCAAAGTATAATGAGATGCTACCTATACTAAGGATATCTCATGAGATGGAATATAGTTAGTTGATAGTAGTTCTTATTGGTGGACTGTTGTCTAGAGAGCTAATTGAAGTAACACTTAAATTCAGAGAAAGCCTTCCTCTTGTTTTTATCTTATTTCCCTTTGCTCGGGAAGTCTCCCAAAATATGAATATTTTGGATATCTTTTTGAAAGTCTTGTTTCTATAAAATACATGGCTCCTACTTTTCCTACTTAGAGCCATGTGGGTTGTCTATGGATAGATTGATGTAGGCATTATGTATGTTCAAGCTCTTGTATCATGCTTGACATGAGAGTTTTAGGTGTTGGCATCATTGTGTTCTTTTGTATCACATGATTTCAATCTAAGAGCTTAAATTATCATAGTGAGGTCTCTCTCTTAGATAACACTCCTTCACTCCGAAGGGGGGTTTGTTGGCTATTTCAGAGTCTAGTAAGTGTCCAGTGGTGTGTGAACACTTTAGGTCTGAACAACCTCTTATTAAGAGAACATAAGATAGGGCCTTGGTGCCTATATAAAGCATTGTACATGGTAGAAGAATTATCATAGTATTGTCATTCTTGTATCGTGCGCAACAACTCTCTTGTGCGTGTGCGTGTGTGCGTGTGCATTATCACATCTCTCTCTCTCTCTCTCTCTCTCTCTCTCTCTCTCTCTCTCTCTCTCTCTCTCTCATGTCTATGAACTAAGTCACCATGGCTTGATCTCTCCATCTCTCCTTCCATTCCCACTCTCTCTTGGCTAAAATCATGTTCACCGATAACCACGAGCAGTGAGTCTTAAGGTCGCTATCTCATCAATGTATAGACTAAAGAGTGCAGGAGAGTGGGAAACCGTATTTGTCTTAAATACTATTGCATATGTCCCCAGAGATTCCCACCTATAGGGCCATCACACCCCAAATCATGTCATGTGGGGAGCTATAACTCTTGAAAATGTCCTATAGTAGGCGGGATCAAAAGAGGGGGGAGGGAGCTCCTCGGAACATCCTATATAATAGGTGGGATCAAGAGAGGGAGGGGGGAATGGAATTAGAAGTTATGAAAAAATACACAAAGCAAAAATATACATACTACTTCTATGATATGGCATCCTCTAGGATGGCGCGTAGAGTGAAGATATGATCTAGGGTGGAGAAATTCCTCCTGAAGCTTGCTTGATATGATGCTCTAAACCCCAGCCTTAACACCTTTAATATTTCTCCATAGATATTGGTTGTTGTGTGAATAATCACGATAGTCCTATAGTTAGTCTTGTAGTTATTCGGATCCATGAGGTCTCCTACTTTGTGGATGGGCATAATGGTGTTTATGGTTTAGGATAGTGAAAGCCTTCACAAAGATTTGTAAGGATGGATGCAAGCACATGTTACCCCGTGAGGCAAAATGTTCTACACGTAGATCTTCATGATCTTTTTCTCTCCCATTATGTAACACTTTTAGTGCTCAAGTGACATTGGTGGGATTGAAGGAGGAAAGACGATGTGGGTTGTAAAATGTGGGGGCATTTTTTTGGCGAGCAAATTTGGGCAAGCATTTTCCTAAATATGACGATCAGTTTTTTAGTATGGGGCTCTCTCTCTCTCTCTCTCTCTCTCTCTCTCTCTCTCTCTCTCTCTCTCTCTCTCAATAGCAAAATAAAATTACTCCAATAAAATGATACATCCCAATAAAATGATACAAGCTCAAATAAATTTACTCCATGGAAGTTGTTCCAATAAAATGATACCCTAGAATATTTTTGCACATCCCATATATAAGGAACATGAGTTGTCCGCTAAACCAATTCAGGGTATGTTCGTTCTCTGTGTGTAGACATTCGGTTACCTCCCTTTTTGTTAAAATTGGTTGGTGAATAAACATATTTTCATTTTGGCTCAATCCCATGACGCTCATATACACAAAGTACACGTGCTTGCATGCTTCCCAAAAATTTTGGACATGAGCATGATGGATGCATTTTGATATGCACATCATAACTTCCCACATGAGAACCTTGTCCAAACATCTCAATGGTGAAAGCCTCATGTTTGGAAGATTAAAACACCCGCACTTGTGTAACTTGTGCATTAATATCTTTCTTGATCCTTTTTGCAGCTTCTTTTGAAATGCATGTTATGTATCTTGTACGACGGCCATCTTGTGACATATCATTTCTGAATATGTTTGTCTCTTCTCTAGGCACTTCTGGTTGACTTGAGGAGTTTGTTTCTCTCTTTCCAATGGCTTACTCTGTAAGTTATAACTTGTAATAAGCACCAATGCGTTGACCTCCTAAATTGTGAGATTTGTGCCTTCAACCACACTGGCCATATAGTAGGCACATTGTGTGGATGGTCAATGTTCTTATCCACAGCCCATGTATGCATGATGTCATTATTGCAAAACCACTTCATTTGACTAGTCTTCCCAACAACATGGGACCTTGTTGAAAAAAATGATGGTTCTGGTACTCCTTTTGCACATCCTACAATCATGCGACCACACTTACTACTACCTATATAACCCAGACACTTTACTCTGCTGCCTATTGGAGTTCTAATTGCTTAAAATGTCTTGTGTATGGATGATTCCATATGATTTTGACACTCGATTCATTTCTTATGTCCACATCTTCATCCATGAATTGTATGTTCCTACGAGACATCCAATAGACTTCCTATCTCTCACGTGCACATTATACTCAGGTCTATGACTAGCATCATCATCCACATCAATTATATTACATTGTCGTCTCTTGTGTCAGGCTGATTCTTGATCACCTTCAAAAGGAGTTGGGACCTTGTACATGGGTGTACTTGCAGTGGTACACTTTATTGTCCTTACAACTTGTGCTGGACTTGAAGTATGCACATTTTTCCTCTCAATAAGATTTTCAAGACTTGGACCTCCTTTGATATGCTTTCCCATCATGTACACTGATTTTTAAGACAATGTTCTTATACATACCAAAATCATTACATTTTCCCATGTGCAATGCGCACTTCCCACAGCTCAGCCAAAGGTCCATGGTAGGTATATCTGAATCTCTTACACTTCCACTACACCACCATTATCGAATAAGTCTCCCTTGAGCTAGTGCAGCCTTTTTTGTTGACTTGGTCTGCCACTTCTTGTACATGCTCTTATGCACGTCTTAGAAGGTCTTTATAACATACTTTGCGGTATGTATATTTAGGCTTTGTGTGTCCAATGAAATAAACATGAGCATTCTCGACCTTTCATTTCTTGTCTTTCATTGTAGACTTCTCTAATGGCGTTCCAATTTGCTTGGGCTTCATGTGCCATGAAACCAAAGAAGTCTGCCCTTTCTAATCCATGTGTCACCATGACATTATTTATGCACTCCCAAAACAATACTTGGGAAGTCTTATCTGTCTCTTTCATCTTGCAAGTTGCAATAGAAGCTCTTGTAGGCTGCAACTAAAAGTCATTATGCTAAAAGATGTAATAACCAAGAACTACTTTTTTTCAAAAGCCATTATTACTAGCCGTCGTCGTCAAGCCATTATTACTACCTTGGATCATAAATGTGACAAGCCATTGTTACCCAATCCATGATGCGTCTAGTGTGTTAAAATTGGATCCAAGCTCTTCTTAGATCACCATTCCTTGAACGCCTCATTCTATTACGAGTTTGACACCTAAGGCTGGTCCTTTAGTAGACATCTTGAAAACAAAACAACATTTAGTTTCATTTCCTTGACCTGGAAATCGACTTCCATGGAAGAAGTCATAATTGCAATCCCTCTTCAACAAACATAGCAAGTCATCATAGCCAAATGATCGGACATATGGTCCTTGGCATGTGTGAGCTACTGACCTTTGAAACCTACAAGAAAGAAATTTTTAATCACTTTGTATATATGGTCTTAAAAAATGCTTTTTAAATTTAACTCACCACTTGTTCTCAACTAGTGGGACGAGCTCTTCTAGCACATTATTGAATTGTTTATCTCCAAGCTCATGTCCTTGATCTCCTTCTCGGACTAATGAAGTTAGCACCAACTCCTTGGCAACACACATCTGCACCTTCCTTGGACTAGCACCTACATCAACTTTAATTACTCTTTAAACCATTGTTTTAGTCTTATCAAGCAATGTCTTTGATATTTTGGCCTGGACACCATGTGAATGAATTCCGGTGTATATTAGAAGCTGTGTTAGTTTGTCATTCACTAGGCATGGTATAATACACATAACATGCACAGGATGCCTTGCAACAAGTAATTGGCTTTTTGCAATAGTGACAATTGAGTTTTCCATCATTAATGGCTACTAGGAAACCAAATGTACGGTGTGCAAACAATGCATTTCAACAATGCAATGGCTTATCCTACACACCCGTGAAAGTTGAGACATTCGATGTAGCTGCCTTTGTCCACATGTGACCATCATACTTATGATCCATGCCATCCATTCCTGCTCCAGAATCCATGGTGGCAAGAAACTCAAATATTATATTCCCATCATAGAATCTAGGAAGCTCATTCACCTGAAACACCCATGGTATATGTCTCACCAGCTTTGTCAAAGTGTTCTCCTTCCTTATGTTCAACAAGAACTCTACAGTGCTTTTCGATTTCAAGAGTGAAAGTACTTCATGGTTGGGTAACTGGGTGTATATAGGCAGTGCATATAATACATATGTCTTCTGTATAGTAGACTATCATCAGAATTGGTTGAACTTTCAATATTCACATAATAAGAGGTACCGATTGATGTATTGGATTTTGAGCTTACACATACCTCATATTTAAGAGATATCAGGTTATTAAGGAGATAGACGTCCTTACCTTATATATCTTGTGGTGGAACAATGGCAACGTGTGTCTCTTTATCTCTTGTGATTGTGATCGCCTCTAAACCCTTGAACTGTGTTGGTAAACATTTTCGAATAAGAAATTCCTTTTTCACAAAGGCTGTGCCATTGCTCAAAGGCACCCTCATCTCACCTGTTGTTTCATTGTTGGGGAAAATAAGCTTGGCCTCCATAATAGGCGATAGAGAAAGAGAGACGTGTGTGTGAGAAAGAGATAGAGAGGGATGTGTGCATGTGTGAGACAGAGAAAGAGAGAATCACTTGTTATGAGGTACTAAATAAATGATTACAAAATATCATTTATGTTATCGTTTGTATTAGGGTTAGGGGGGTTAGTGTGAAGCAGTTTAACTTCAGTGTTAAAAAAGGAAAAGTTTAAAATTTTATTTTTTACTCAAAAATATTATTTTTCTTATTTTTTATTATTCTTTTAATTTTTCCTTACAATGTTCTTGTGGTTAATCATTTTATGATCATGTCGTTCCTCCTCTCTATCAAACCCTCACACACACCACACACACACACACACACATCTCACCTCTCCCTCCCTCTCTCTCTCTCTCTCTCTCTCTCTCTCTCTCTCTCTCTCTCTCTCTCTCTCTCTCTCTCTCTCTCTCTCTCTCTCTCTCTCTCTCTCTCTCTCTCTCTCAATATCACACACACACACACGCACACACGCACACACGCACACAAACCTCAATCTCTCAAACACACACACACACACACACAATCTCGAACGCACACAAACACACACGCCATTCTAATAGCTTTTATGTGGGCAATAAAAATTGACCTTTGAAAATAAGTCTTCAAAGGTTTCCAAACACAAAAATCTTTTAAATGGAAGAGGGCACAATCATCTAGCTTTCCTACATTAAAATCTCTAGGTCTAGCAAATGAGGGACATGCTTCTTAATCCTCATGGCCTACCTTGGAGGGTCTTCAAATAGGGTATTCTTTTACACATATTTTTTAAAAAACAAATCATGAAAGCCATCCTCAAAGAATTGATGTTCAAAATCACTTTAGATAGTTCAAGCACTCTAACATAGGCCCTTTAAGTTTCAATAATAGCTTCTACTTTGTTGTTCACCTTTTGAATGTAAAAACTTAAATCAATCATAAACTTGAATGTAAAAAATTAAACCAATGATAAACACTTTTTGTTTGAATGTCAAAAAAATAATCAATCATAAACTTGAATGTAAAAACTTAAATCAATTATAAACACTTCACATATTTTTGGTTGTTGTTAGAGCACGAAGGAGCTTAATCCCCAAAAAAAAAAACTCATAAGATGGTAATTTTCAAGCAAACATAAAAACCCTAAACATAAACCACAAAAGCATTACTAATCCTCCTTATTAGGAGGCTATGATACCAACTTGAAAATCAGATCTAAGGAAGATCAAAGCACACGAGGAAGTTAAGAAGTGACTAAGCCCTTCCCAATGGGTTGATCGGGTGTACTACGGCATGATGGCAAACAAAGGTTAAAGAGTGTCATGTTTTTTGCCTAAGAAGGAAAGTGGGTGATTGGAAGGCCAAGGTGATGAACGTTTGGTGGGCAAGGAAAAAACCCATCTCACTTATGACACTTGGAAGTTAAGAGTGAAAGTTGAGACACATTTACAAGGCAAGAATAGGCATAGGCTGTTCTATTGGACAGAATCACATCGTCTCAGTTTTAGTTCGTTGTTGTTGTTGTTGTTGCGTGCTTTCCTACCAACAAGGAGAGAGGAGCACCTGCGCTACTCCTTCATTATTGAACAATTAGCAAGCACTAAGAGTTCAACCACCTCAGCAAAAGCAAGACTGTTAACAATCCAAGCCAAAAGCTAAAGTTCATTAAAATTCTAAAGTTTTGGGAAGTAGAAAAACCTGAACGTATTTATGCCTCTCATGCTTGCAAAAAGCGCCGGCGGCCCCACCTCTGGCGCCCTGGCGCGCGTGGTAGTTAACTACCATGTCATACAAGCCGCATGTACACATTTGGTCCACCAAATGTACACGTCGAGAGTGGCTTTTTGACGTCGGCAGCAAGGTCCATAATAACGAAAAAATTTGACATGGCCACATGGTCAACGGCGATTTGACATGGCAGTCAACTGTCATGTCATATTGCCGAGCATGACATGGGAGTTAACTACCATGTCATCTACCACATCATGCTAAAAGGGGTGCTAATTTTGCTAATTCCATTTGCTAATTTTTGCTCGGTGAGTTCCGGTTCCAGGCGGCTCGCTACTTTCGTTAATTTTGTTTCTTGCTCGACCAGATTACTAATTTCGCTTGTTGCTTTTGTTGTTCCAGGCGGCTCGCTATTCGAGTTTTTTAGGGAGAGAAAGAGAGCGTGTTCGAGTTTTTTTGCAAAGCAGGTTTGTGAAATGTCTTCTTCTCACTAATACAACATCTCAAGTTTGGTAATGAATAACTCTAAAAAAGCATGCTAACATAGTTATGTTTCCATGCCTTCATTCCTTCTCCACACATGCATCAACAAAAAAAAAACATTCATTCCAGTTATTGCTTAAGGCCACCTACCCCTTGGCTATTGCTTATCTATGTAGTAAGGATATAGAAAAAGGGGAAAAGGAGGGTAAAACATTATTGTTGGAAGCACCATGGTTAATATGGATTTCAAATGTGACTTGCTTGCCCAAGCACAAGTGTTTAAGACACGCTTCTAGTCTTGTGGTGGACAAGATGTGCTAAACATGCTCAACATGAGAAAGTAGTAAAGTGTTTGAATATATGCAACTCAAGGGTGTCCCTTGGAATGCTGTTGCATTCATTTACAGCTTAAAAGTATGTGGCAACATAGATGCCACAAACAAGGTCCAATAAATGCATATCGAGATTGAAGGAGAGGGGCTTCTAGGATTAGACCTTGTTTAAGTGACCTTGGTTGATATGTATTCTAAATATAGCATGCTTGCTAAACCACAAGTATTTGACAAGCTTTAGCTCAAGTTGCTAAATTACTTGAAGGAAACAGAGCTGATTTTAACTTACAATTATCTTATAAACTTTTAAAATATGATGTAGTTATATAACTCGAGTGGTTAGGTTACAGTTTGGGTTGGGTTAGATTTAACCATGGTTAGTTTCTTTGTGTGTAAAAGGCCATCTTGATGCATTTTTCTTTGTATTGACCACCATCAGGAGCAAGGAGGTGATGTTCTCTCTCTATCGTTTTTCGTTTTTGAACACTCACATCTTGCATGCATCTCTCCCCCCCACAAATACACACACAAAGAAAATTACACCAGCGGGCGGCGATAATCACTCTCTCTCTCTATCTTTTACACACATGGTAAGGGAGATTCTCTCTCTCTCTCTCTCTCTCTCTCTCTCTCTCTCTCTCTCTCTCTCTCTCTCTCCCCCCCCCCTACACTCATGTATACACACACATACTAAAGCACACTCACATCTTGCATGCATCTCTACCCCCCCACAAATACACACACAAATGCATATAATCACTCTCTCTCTATCTTTTACACACATTGTAAAAGAGATTCTCTCTCTCTCTCCTCTCTCTCTCTCTCTCTCTCTCTCTCTCTCTCTCTCTCCCCCCTCATACACTCAGATATACATACACAAACTAAAATACACATACACTCTTAATACACACAAGTCACCTCTTAATACACACAAGTCAACTCTATCCTTGACTTTAAACTCATTTGCAATGTTGTATGTTGCAGAATGGCTTCATCAACTTGATCTCAAAAAGCTTGTCAGCAAAAACTGGATGTCATTAACATTTCTCAACCGACATTGTCCAAGAGCATGGCCAAGTGAGATTGTGTCAAATGTGGTCCAACAAACAATTGTAGCAGGCTCCTCTACCCCACAAAGCTCTCAAAAAAGGCTTGTTAGGCAATCAGTGGAAGAGGAGGATGAAAACTGGTCCTCCTTACCTAAAAATTTTGAGGGGCTGGTGCAAACTGAGATGTTGCAAGATTGGTTGTCTTCACACTTTGTTTATGATGTGAGACTTCCACATGTACCATTGAATAGGCTTTGTGTGAATCTAGCAATTCGAACTACATACGACCATCTTTTGAAACTTGAAGAGAGCTTCAATAGGCACGGTTATGTGCCATTGATGGGAGAGTTCATTGTTTCTGAGACTTTTCCTGGGCAAGCCTTCCAAGAATATAACCCTAAGGACCTGAGATGGAAAAATGGGTTTTGGTGGCAACAATTGAATATGTTTGATGAAAAGCTCAAAGAAAAATAGAAGTGGGCTCACCTTGCTATGAAAAATTTAATTGTTTGGGATCGAAACCATAGACTTGTGTCATGGCTTCATCAATGCATGTAAACAAGTAAGTTAAATTCACACTTCTTTCTTTGAAATATTTTCTAATTTTCTTGAAAGCTCCAATATATTTTTCTTCATTTTCTTGGATACATAGAGAATGGTTACATTCGAAGGATATGTATCCTCAATTTTGGTGTCGTGTCATTTCCTTCACAAAGGAAGAAGAGGCAGAGTTATTAATGAACCTTGAAAAGCTCAACAAGTATATAAATATTTTGGATAAAAGTTCAATGTCTTGTATGTAAGTATTCTCTCTGAAGCTGTTAGTTGTTTTTTTTCATTAGGGTGACTCGTGTGTGTGTTCCACACACACCAGGCCATGATATTTTTCTTATGCAATGTTTCGGTCATGTAAATCCAAATACTGTGCTATACAAAAGTTAACAGAGGATGAACAGAAGTGGGCGACCATAATAGCTGCCTGCAATAATAAAAAAGTGGACAAACCAAGTTGGTTTAGTGTCCCAATGGCACTATTGTCCTAATTTTTTTTTCAAGTAGCATTTGTGTGTACCTCTAATATTTGTGTCAAAGACGTTATTTCTTTAGCTCCAATTTTCTTAAAATTTTCCATCTTGATTTGTTATTATTACAGGATGACTTCAAGAATTACTTGAAGGAAACAGAGCTAATTTTCATGAAAAAGGATACACATTCGCAGCCATCGCAAATCCTACAAATGGAAAGGATTTCTTTGATGTTGTATTTAAGTACTAAGATTGGCATGAGAAGCAGCAATTCACAATAGAGAAGCTGCCGCTCATAGCTCGCTCAACTTGCCTCCAAATGAGTAAGCCTAGTCTGCTGTGTGAAAAGAGAAAAATGGTTTAAATAATGTATCAAAGTGTAATGTATGGCTACTCTATTTGTGTAGAAAGAGCAAGTTAGTTGAAATAATTGCTAAAGGAGAGAATACCATGAAGATTGCACGTGAACAATGCGGAGAACTTGCATTATGTGCATTCTTCAACAACAAGCACATGTATTGGCATCACTAAATAACCACATCACTTGATATAAAGTGCAAAATGAAAGAAGAGAAGCCAATCTTGCGGGAGCTTCACCAGAAAGGAGAATCAAAGGGAATAATGTCCTTGCAAGATTATTTAAGTGATTGCAAAGCCAAAAACTTTGACACCGCATTTATGTCTTGGCAAAAAGCAATGCAATCTTCGGTCACAACATCGACTCAGTCACACCTCATGTGCACAACAAGATGCACCATATATAGGTATGCTTAGAATAGAATACTCCATTCTATGAGCTTATGCACTAGGTATATGTATGGTGATAAAACTACTATTGAATTATCCTATTTATTACCAAGTACCAAGGTGGTGGGTTTTGATGAAGGACATAGTTTCTTTCCTTGAGCTTCATCATCCCGCAGATGAGTGGGTATTGACGTCGAGGATAATGGCATATATCCAGAAACTTGGATAGAAGAACTTACCAAAAAAGAGGTATGGAGTTTATGCCCATGGTGGTTAGATTATGCCAATGGGACATACCTCCTTGATGAGGAGGCTTTGTGGAAAGGTATAGTCCCATGCCTTGCTCCATGTTATCCATTTGTTTGACATAATTTTGTAAAGTAGATCTACATCAACCTAAGTGGTCTAGAGCTGAGGGATTAAAGCAACCTACAAGCCGTGGCAAGAAAGGTGTAACAAGGGTAGGCAGTGGAGAAGCATTACCTATAAATGTCACAAAAGAAGAAAGTGTTAACCCAATTCTAGGGTTAACAAGATCTACCACCATTATCTTACATCAAAGAGTCACAATAGATACACCAAAGGGTCATACATTCAAGATATGAAGCAATAGTGTTCAAAGCTACAACTTGGACGGGAACCCGTAATAGTGTGACAGTGTATTTATGATGATTCTCGCTTCAAGAGCGTGTGGTAGCAAGTTAGGATGAAGTGGTCAGCCACAATTTAAGTGAGTGTGAACACTTATGGCCATGTATATAAGTGTAAACACTTATGGCCATGTATATAAGTGTATCTCTCATAATACATCATACTCTCCCATTGTGCAATTGAGTCTTGCTCTTGCTAATCTCTCTCCCTAATGCATGCTAATAAGTGTGTGTGAGTGAAGTGAGGTGAGAGGAGGGACGAGTACATGTAGTACGCGGCGGTGTGACAATACTCGTGGGAGACGCGGTGGAATTGCTTCTCAAGGAGTTATAGAGCTTAGAGACCTCAAGGGTTACGAGCTCGATCATTGGAAAGATCCTCACGACAGTTGCGGGTCACCGAGTAATCTCTTTATGGATGTGTTTCCAAGGAGGGTTAGCGTAAGCCTTAACATTTTTGGCACCGTTTTCGGGGAGCCATCCCTTGGCTTTTTCCATCTTTTTTCCTCTAATCTACGCATTAACCATTGCCCATTGTCTTGATTAATGGTTTTCCATGAAAAAGATGAGGATTTGATGGCGATTTGGTGTAGAATAGCTCTCTTTTTGGTTTTTGTAAAGAATACTTTTTGCTTAATTTTTTAGCTTAATTTGTTGTTTTTGTTGTTGATTGTTGTTGTGGTTTTTCATGTTCTTAGGGCTTGCATATAGTTTGTATTAGGCTTAGTTTGCATCCATTGCATCAAACAATGCAATAGAATGTAATTTTTAGTGAATGTTAGCCCTCTTTAGTGTTAAACATAGAACTAAGATCATTAATTCTAGTTTAATTGTGTGTTTTTTGTTGAAATTGTTTGCATTAGAGTGTTCGCAAGCATTAGAAGTAGCTTAATCTTTCAAAAAAAAATTAAAACCATTAAAAAATCCTTGAATTCGACTAATTTTTCTTAATGGATTGGTTTTTGTCATTAAGGGTGATTAATCTTATTCAAGAGACAAAAATTTTAGAAAATGTGTGATTAATCTTGTTCAAGAGAGAAAAAATTTTAAAAATGTGTTATTTGGAGTCTAAATTGATCATGTGAATAGTCAAAATCAATGTCTTTGAGAGTGTTTTGAGAGCATCTAGATACATCAAAACACCTAATTACATCAATTTCTTCATCAAATTAGAGAAATTTGACTCTCTTTGCTTAATTTTGCTATAAATGAGGAGACCAAAATTAAGAGTCTAATTAATCTCTTATTTTATATTAATTTACACATTTGTTGATGTACATAGATTAGCATTCCCTTGCTCTATCCAATGATGTACTTAATTGTGTGAATTAATTAGGAATGGTTAATTAAAGTCCTTGATTAGTGTAAAAGAGGAAAAGATTAATCTTTGATTAATTCTTAATCAACTTTTTACATAACTCATTCAGGCTAATGAGAATTCAATGAGAAGATGCTCATGAGTTGTCAAATTGTTCATTTTGGAGGTCATTTATGAAGGGTGTAAGGGGTGTCATAAAAAGGTTGACTTTTTTATTCCCACTTACCTTTTTGGGAAAATACCCATATCTCCTTAATTTTAAATTCAAAAAAATCTCAAAAAAAATCATATTTTTCACTAGACTAAAAATAAATAAATAAATAAATTCAAAAAATGGCTCATGCCATGAACCATTTCTACACTTTCATGGCCTAAGGTTTCATGCCCTAGGAGTCTACGCCAAAAAAAAAAAATCAAAAAATGGTTCACGCTGTGAACCATTTCTGCACTTTCACAACCTAAGGTTTCATACCCTAGAAGTTCGTGCAAAAAATATATATATCAAATTTAATTTTTTCGTACTTCGTTCACGCCCCCGCAAAAAAAAAAAAAAAAAACTTTTCCGTGAAGTTTGCTTCACGGCGTGAAACCCTTTGTTCACGCAGCAAATAAAAATAAAAAAATTGAATTTAACTTTTGTGAAGTTCGCTTCATGGCATGAAGCGCTAAGGTTTCACGGCGTGGATCCCTTCGTTCACACGGGCAAAAAAATAATCAAAATCAAAATTTAAATTGATAAAATTCGTGAAGTCCACTTCATGCCGTGAACTACACTCTGCTATACCAGTTCACGACCTAAAGGGGTTCGTCGGTTTAAAAGAAAAAAAACCCTATTTGGAGGCTCGTATCTCCTAAATCGTACATCCGATGAAGGCGCTCTGCTCATCGAAAAGCTGACATCGAGCTCTTCAACTTTGGATGTGGCCGTCGGAAGTCAAAATTGATTGTTTTGGCCTCCGATCAGTAGCCTCAAAATTCAACCCGAAAAGCACGAAAAATCGCAAAAAACAGTACGAAAACGTCGAACCATATTCGGCTTACCTTTTGAGGGTCTAAACAACAAAATCATGAATGACTCAAGGAAACAAAGTTGTAGTAATCCAAAAATATTACAACTCTCTCATACAGAGTTTTTCAAAATTTCTTTTGGAACACCCTTACAAACATGCTACGAGAAACAGGGAAAAAATTTCGAAGAAAATTTTTCATCTTGATGGAAAGTAGGTTTTAGGACCTCCTCTTCCATCTGGGAAGTTACTAGCATGCACTTTTTTCAAAAAAATATCTCAGGTCGTTCAGGTGCGTATAACGCCTAAGCTAATTAGAGCAAACAGACACCCGTTTGACCCAACGAAGAGAACGCCAGGCCTCTTGAGGTTGTAACGGGCTGTGAGAAAATATAAAAAGCAAAAAAAAAACACGTGTGCTTGCTCATTAAGGAGCAATTACGCATTCAGACATGGCAACGATAGAGCAGCAAAAACACCATTTCACATCCTGCACTTTCGCTGCAGAAACACCATTTCACGGGATTAACTTTCACGGGTTTAGGCCATTTCACGGAATATTCCTTCATGGCCAAGAAACTTGCACTTTCACGGGATTAGGCCATTTCACGGAATATCCCTTCACGGCCAAAAAAACATGCACTTTCACAGGATTAGGCCATTTCACAGAATATCCCTTCATAGCCAAAAAACCTGCAATCTCACGAGTTTAGGTCTCTCACGAATTAACAGTCTCACGGCTTAAGAACCTACACTTTCATGATTTAAGCCATATCGCATATTAACACTTTTTCAAAATGATCTTCAATAGCCATTATATATTTGTTAAGCTTATAGCTTACTATTCTTTTGGCTAAATTAATGTAGCAACTGCTCTATGAGTATACATCCATACTCATGCACTCGAGAACATTTGTACCAAAGACTCACCATCGACAACTTCTAGGTACATCTCTGGATGGAGGAGCCATGGTGGGTGAAAGCCTGGTCAATGGTACAACCCATCACTTGGAATTTTCCTTCAAATTCCCAATCTCTCCAAAAGATAAAACCATCTTCACAAATCAATCATCTTCAATCCTTAGTAAAGATATCTATATTAGCCTCACAAGTCGACGTAATTCTTTCAATCCTCACCAACAAGTGGCTACTTCGACACAGAGCAGTTCAATAAGAGTCTATATGACTCAATTCTTATACTTCATATATATCTTCTTCATAAGAGCACTTAAATATACCCAAAAAAAACATAAAAAGAACATAGGTAAAAGAAAGTAAGAATAGGTAAAAGAAAGTAAGAACAGGTAAAAGAAAGTAAGATACAACTTTGACGGGCACCCGTGATGGTGTGACGGAGTATTTAAGGTGATTCCTGCTTCAAGAGTGTGTGGTAGCAAGTTAGGATGAAGTACTAAGGATTGTACTTTATGGATATATTATGAGAGTAGTCATTGTAATAGCATTAGGCCTCTTATGAGCCTAAAGTGCCTGGCCGACCACAGTTTAAGTGAGTGTGAACACTTATGGCCATGTATATAAGTGAATATCTCTCATAATACAACATACTCTACCATTGTGCAATTGAGTCTTGCTCTTGCTAATCTTCTTGCTAATATCTCTCCCTAATGCATATGCTAGTGAGTGTGTGTGAGTGAAGTGAGGTGAGAGGAGGGACGAGTACCCGTAGTGCAACGCGACGATGTGATAACGCTCGTGGCGGGAGGCATGGTGTAATTGCTTCTCAAGGAGTTATAGAGCTTGGAGATCTCAAGGGTTATGAGATCGACCATTAGAAATATCCTCACGATAGTTGCGAGTCACCAGGTAATCTCTTTCTGGATATGTTTCAAGGAGGGTTAGGGTGAGCCTTAATAGAAAGTGGGCAAGATAAAGCTACGGGGTGTAGCTGAGCAACCCGTGGAGGTTGTAAGGTACATAATAAACACTACTAGATTTTTGTTAATGATTTGATATAGTCATGGACATTGATCTTAAGTTTTTCTTCATTTTGGCAGGTGGCTCCTTGGTTGATACTTTCACAATGGAGGGGGAACTAGTCCTTGATTGCTTTGCAGGGACTGAGGTCATGGCTAAGGCATGCAAGGATCTTCACAAACATTGTATAAGCATAAAAAATGATTGGATGCGCTATAATCAGGAGTTGGCTCATTTGCAAGATGTATCGTATCCATAGACCTAGGTTCCAATTTGTTTCAAGGAAAAGAATCCAAGAAAATTATTCAAAAACAAACACACAACCTCAAATTTCATTGGAGGAACCTTGGCGTGGACAACCCCAATGGCTGGCAACGCATGATGCATATGTACCACGTGGTGCTACTTCTATAGCTCGACAACTTTCTTACTATCCACCACCACCTGGAGCTACCAATACAGCCTAACAACTTGCTTATTATCCACCACCACCTGAAGTAGAAAGGACATCAACAATGATGCCATACCCTTATTGTATACCATAGCTTAACATGACCAACCCATATCAGTATCCCAATTGAAGGGGACCTCTACGACCCAACACAAACCAACAAGATCATGCAACTTCAAGTAGTGCTAGTGCCCCACATGGAATATGAGTCATGGAGATGGCCATGTTGCCAAGAACACTTATTGTTGATGTTTTCCATGGATTTGGTATTTAATGTCTCATGTATAGAAGAGACTTTTATCAATATCTCGCAAAAGTGTGCAATGTGTTGGTGTGTACATAACTCCTTATCCTGAGAGAGAGAGAGAGAGAGAGAGAGAGAGAGAGAGAGAGAATATTAATGTTAGAGGTACCTATGTGTTATGATTTCAAGAACACATATTGATTTCAACCAAGAACACTTATTGATGTTTTCCATGGATTTTGTATTCAATGTCTCATGCATGGAAGTGACTTTTATCAATCTCTCAAAAGTGTGTAATGTGTTGGTGTGTACATGTGTCAATAACCCGAGAGAGAGAGAGAGAGAGAGAGTAGGAGAGAGCTGCCTATGTGTTACGATTTCAACCAAGAATACTTATTGGTGTTTTCCATGGATTTTGTATTTAATGTCTCGTGTGTGGAAGCGACTTTTATTAATATCTCGCAAAAGTGTGTGTACATGTGTCAATATCCCGAGAGAGAGAGAGAGAGAGAGAGAGAGAGAGAGAGAGGTACCTATGTGTTACAATTTCAACCGCTACTAATTTTGTAAAATTTCTCACTTGTAATTGCTCGCCAAAAAATGCACCTTGAAATGTGTGTCATAAACTAATCCAACACATCAAAAAGCTATTGCATAAGCCTCCTATGTGTCATGTGGTGTATGGGCTGATCCAACACATCAAAAAACTATAATAGGCCTCCTAAAGTCTAGGTCTTACAATAAGTGTGGGGGTTCTTATTTCTTTGAGAATGCGCCACATGTCTAAGTTATCCCTTGTTCCAGAAGAGCATGTAGAAATCTTAGCAAAACAAATGCATGCTTCTTCTTGTGAGTGAATCGATGGAAAATTTTTTGCATCTCACGTGCTAAGATTAATCCATGTTCTCTCTTGCGTAGGACACTTGTGGCTTTAAATCCCTAATTATACCACTCATTTTGAGGTAACTGATTGAGGAGGAGTATGTAGTGTAGGGAAAGCTAGCATGGGTAGAGTCATGAATGATGGATGAAAGTTGGGATGCTATTGTGTATATTGGGGAGGAGAGGTCAAGGCTAAAATATAGTTGGAGAGATGATCCTCATAAATGTGGTCTAGATCATGAGGAGGGGAGGTCAGGGACTAAAATATGGCAGGAGAGGTGATTCTCATAAATGTAGTCTAGATCATGGTGAAATGGATACGAGTGAAAGTAGAAACTGGGGGGAAATGATGTGGGGAGGTAAAGTGAGGCATGATATGGTGAATGAGATGTAAGTGTGGTCAGCTCCAATAGGCTGGGGGGAGATGATGAAATCCATGATATTTGGTATAAGAGCAAGTGGCCCTATGAGGACCCACTGTGCTAGAACCTTCTCCACTATGTGGGAATGAAGTAAGGCTATCCGACATAGGCGACATAGGCCAAAACAGCAGAACATCCCATTGTATATTATTAACTCATGCACGATTCCCATCTCTAGGAAGTGTCTCCCACAAACCCATCTCATGGAGATCAATCTCAGACAACATGATGACATTATCCTAGAATTCATACATTGGGATGTGTTTCCTCGTTGTTCATGCATTAAAATCACCAAACAAGAGAACTCATTGTTGGGAGAACTCTACAATGTCAGCACAAACAATAATGTATATGGGGACATACCTTTTCCCTTCTCTAGGAAGTGTCTCCCCCCACAAACCCATCTCATCAACATCAATCTTAGATAACATGATGCCATTATCCTAGAATTCGTACGTTGGGATATGTTTCCTCATTGTTTGTGCATTAAAATTGCCCAACAAGAGAATAACTCATTGTGAGAACAACTCCTTGTAGGGATAACTCTACAATGTTTGCAACAAACAATAGTGTATGTGGAGACTTGCCTTTTGACATCAAGGCACATACAAAATACAATTTCTTAGTTGGGAGCATATTGCAATGTACATTAACCTCAAGCCATGCCTAGCTAAATGCATCCATATAAACTAGGCCTCATCATCCCATTTAATCATTGTGAGAATCCTAAATATATGAAGCCAAAACAACCATGCTACTCCTCTTGAACCACACAACCCCCACCCCCATGGTTGCTATCATGACAAGTCTCATTAGTAATAAGAAAAAATATAATAGCTTTACGTCGGCTAGGCATTTTTTATCACTCCTCCACCACTCTCTTTCCTTTGTCTCAAAAGTTGATGCATTCGTGTGTCATGCGTGTGGCTACTCAAAGGTTCTCGAATACATAGGAAACTTGGACTTTATCTTGGACATGATGCTAATAGGGCCCCCAATAACAATTGAATGGTATGCTCCGACATTGCATGTGGAAGAATTCAAAGCTCCATCAATGTATCCTTCACCTCCTTGGGTGGGCATTATGTCACATGTAACAACTCTTGATGGCGATATTATAAATTATTAATAACAAAGAGAATGTGAATGTGTGTAAGCTCAAAAAAGGAATGGAAAAAGAAAAGAAGATGCAAGAGAGAATGTGCATGCAAGCAAGAAGATGAAAAAAAGAAATGCAGATGAAGGTGCATGAGAATGCCACACATTGGAAACAAATCCTTAGGAACAAGTCACGCGCAGTGTGAGGTGAGCATGTAGGTGTGTACGTGTAAGGGGTCAAAGTGGGGAGTGTTGATGTATGTGAGGGTGCATGTGAATAATCCGCTATCGGTTGTGTGAGGGGAAGCCAAACTATGGTTATGTGAGGGGAGGCCAAATTATGGTTGCAGTACTACCATGTGTGGTAACAATAGCAAGGTCAAAGAATCATGTATCATCTCCTTGTGATGCTTAAAACAGCATGGGATACTGGGTTATTGAACCAGGGTCAAGAGGTATTGTAGTAAGTTTAGTGATTGTAACATGAAGGTAGTTGATTATAGGGGAGCACTTAGCTAGTTATGTTAATTGTTTTTTAAAGCAGTGCGTG